>NC_045153.1:20642741-20942741 GCF_900700415.2 Clupea harengus | reverse complement strand
TACTCTGACGTGACCCTCGGATCGATAAACTGTCCTCCAGAAGAGAACAGAGACCCAAGCTCTTTACTCCTGCAGCAATAGGCTCGCTGTCTATGTAATGGCTGGCTTTGCATTTCCTCGAAATTGCTTTTAAATAGGACCTCGAAAGCCAGGCAACTTCGTAAGTCGCTACAGCGCCCTGGCACATTGTTCTTGCCGCGGTATTGATCGGCCCCTGGCGTCGAGTCTCCGCAACGGGGGTGATGTCACATAGGCACTGCATGCAGAAAAAAGGCCAACCCCACTCACCAGGATACCACAAGGCGTCCCTGATGGTGCGGTTAAACGGCAGCCCACAGAGGATGAACGTCTCGAGAGAGAGATAGGCACAGCTGTGTTCCACGAGTGGGAGAAAATGTATTACAGCGGGGGGGTTCAAAAAAATAAAAGAAAGGAAAAACCCTCATGTAATATTGAACCGGTTGGCCCACACTGCCAGTGTTGGCGTGGGATTCAGTCTTCAAAGTGACGTGGCAGATTGTCCCTGGCAGTGGGTTAATTCTGCTCATTTCTGCTGTCCAACACGGCGCCAGTGCACCAGCACACCAGCTGCTATCCAGACTTGTCAGAGCAAATGATGCCGCCCCCCCCCCCCCTCCGGCCCCCCTCTGCTCCTCCTCCCCTTCCCCCCTTCTCCCACCTCCCCACACAACCTCCCCATGTGGCCAGGAGCATCCTCTGTGCTGTGATCACACCGCACAGCAGGCACGGTGCTCAGAGAACAGCCTGGAAGCCGCTGGTCCTCCTCTGGAGAAGCATAAGTTATGGGACCCAGGGAACGTAATGTCAGTTTTCAAAGTCACCTTCCCCGGAAAGAAGCAGAGGCACAGTTGGGCTGAACTTCTTTGGGACGGATCAGCATCATCCCTGGACGGCGAGGAGAAGTAGGAGGAGTATGAATGGGATCGATACTGCTTGCCCGATTGAGTGTTGTTATCATCCTGAAGCAGGTGGAGGGAATACTTTTTGATATTGAAGATTATAGGAACATTAACCTTCACTCCCCGAGACTGAATAATGTTATGCTAGAGTATTTTTTCTCTCTCTGCCATCTCCCAGACACAGTCAATGGCAACAGAAAAGTTTTTCTTCCTCCTCTTAACTGTAGGGAATAGTTAAGATAATCTAGTCAGCACCACTAACACACAACACATGTAGAAACACCCAGAGAGGTGTTCTCATATCTCCTTGCATCTGGTTTTGGGCTTTGACTTTACACTCCAGTTGCACAGAGCACATTGTGCTTCAGGCTACTCGCCACCTGCTAGAACTACACGGCCTCTGTATCTTAAGGCTTAACATTTGGACACAACATAGGACACTGATGGTTATATATATTGATACTGTATAGTTGTAATATTTGTAAAATATTTTTAAAGTAAAATAAAACATAATGTTCAGTTATTACAGTAGTGAGCTGTGCTTGGGCACTACTGGTTTGAGACATGAGGTGCATCTCTCTTGCTAGTTTGGTGCTCAGTATACTGTCAGTCATCACTTTGAACCATATTCATGAACTCATAATTCTGATAAATTGCAATTTATAAATATTTAGCACACATTAAAAAATATGGGATCAAACACAAGATGTTTTCTTTCAGATTGATTTTGTTCTCTTAAGTTCAGAGTTACTCTGCATACATTATTGTCACAAACATAAATTGTTTTTGCCTTCAGAGAATTGGCAAATGAATAATTAATTTCTATAACAGCCCTGCACAGGGAGAGCATAGATCACCCCCCCCCCCCTCCTCAAACACACCACCACCACCACCACCACCACCACCACCCATCTACTGTTCCCCATCGTAATCCCTCGCCCCCACCTCATCTACCCGGCTCTAACAAAATGTTATCCTCCCATTACACATCTGTTAAGGTTCAAGACATCCTGATAAATGAGTTTTCTGTGGGTGGAAAAGGCTGCGCTTTACACATCAGAGAGCGGATAATATCTGTACCCCCCCCCCCCCCCCCCCCCCCAGCATGGTTTCTGCATGAAGAAGTTCACTGCTAATGAAAAGTGACCACACTCTCACCTCGGAGAGAGCCCCGAACCTTTGAGTGGAACCACCTCAGCACAAATGTAATCTAAAAACAATTTCCCTGCATTTCCCCAGTGACCCCCTCCCCCCTATCACCACGCACGTACGCACGCACGCACACACACACATACACGGACGCTTCCACGTGCATACACACAGATGATGGCCACTTCCCATGCTCTCTTGACAAGACCAGCACCCTTAAGTAAATATTATTTTGGCCTGAGTTAAACAGTGCCCGGGGGAAATGCCTTGATTGTGGCCCAAAAAGAATGGCACTATCTCTCGTGTCGGTTACTGTTTTTCTGTCTTAATTGCAGACACTATATCAGGCTCAATCAAAATTCTGATTGCGGAATCCAAATTAGACTCTGAACCCATTCTAATTCTACACAGCAAGGATTCCAGGGATGTAATTAACATTAATTGCAGGCTGCCATTCCATTGGATCGACGGCACTCAAAAAACACCTCATCTCACTGATGACAAGCTCTTTTTTGTTTGTTTGTCCCATTTTATGCTGTGCCGTGTATTCACGTCAGTTTACCTGGAATTGTCGATTCACGATCATAACAGAAATATAGTATAATGAATTGGATCACTGCAAAGGTTAATTACTGCTTCAGTGTTAATTAGCTGACTTCATTTGATGATGGCAGTCTCTGGGAGAATTGACGTTAGATTTAAGTATCACTGCCATGGGTACCATCCTGTCAACGTGACTGTGGCAAGGTGTTGATGCTAGAAGCAAGCTCAAAGCTAAATGCTTTCATAGCTTCATTATTAAATATTAATACAGATGATGATCATCGCAGTGTTTTCTCTCTTGAGTTTCTTTCATCACGTGTAGAGATTGAAAGCACTTTGGAGTTAAGGAAGAAGGTGGGAAGAAAGCTTTTCCTTCACACACCATCAAATAGTGTTAGCACAAAACTCATTTCCCCCTTCGTCGGTGAGTTTGAAGTGTTTCTTTCTTCCATGCTTTTCTGTCGAGAAGTGCAGTTTTTTTCCAGTGAGGGTTTTAAGAAAAAGAACAGCCTTGACTCCCTTCCTCTTCGCTTTCACATTTTTTTTCCAATTGTGCAAACACCGTTTTTTTCTCCCTTTCTCCAAATGTCAAATATTCAGACTACGAGGGCATTCAACATTCTTTTCTTTTAGCGAGCACAGCATGTTATTCGTCATACCCATTAGCATTAAGTCTCACACAGGAAACTTCAGAATACATTGAACCTTGGTGTGTGTGTGTGTTAGTGTGTGTGTGTGTGTTAGTGTGCGCGCGTGTGTGTGCCGCCACAGTCGCTGCCAAGGATTGCGGTTTCTGCACAACTTCAAAAGTGGAACAGGTACAGAGCTGAGGGGACGTGCTCTACGCCTTGGAACAAAAGGCCTTGGGGCTGTGCCTGATGGAGGTCAGGCCATAGACACGGAGGCCAGCGTAATGCATGAGTGCAAACAACAGGTTGATGACGACACCGCCTGTGCTCAGAAGGGCCTGTGTGGCCCTGATAACACATGATTTAGGCTCGGCAATGGCATCCCCTGCCGAAGATAGAGAGAGCCCCATTGTGCCGGTGAAACCTAAGCGGTGTTAATCTTCTTGTATTGTGTCCCGTTCTCTCTCGCTCGCTTGCTCGCTCGCTTGTTAGTTAGTTCTCGTGCTCGCGTTCGTGGCCGCCGTGGTCACAAATCGAGAGAGATCATTTGTAATCACACTTCTTTCTCGTAATTGTGTCTCTCTCAGCTGTATCACTCTCAGAACCATAGCGGCGGAAATGTACCCCTCAATGGATTAATGAATGCATTTCGGCTCTTCATCAGATTTGGATCGGAGGATGTCCTGCTCAGCCGTGTCTGATTACTTCTGAGAAAGGGAGGGGAAAAAAAAAGTATGCGATAATGTCTTTTACTGCGCTTTTTTACATAGATTCTTGGCTGTAAGCAGTTTCCAGTTTTTTTGCGGCCGTTTCTTTTACAGCTGGAGGGGAGCCTCGGCCATGCAACATTTGGCGGCGTTCCAGGAAGCGCGGCTAACGGTGGCTGCACTGAGAGGAACAGGCAGCCTGCAAGCGGCGGGCAGAGCTAGGCCTCCCTCTGCACTCATCAATCTCCCGCTCCAAGCAGATGCTCAATGGGATTAGATCCCTGTGGCGGAGGAGGCCACTGCTGAAATATGGCCACGGCCATGCCAAAGATTAACAGCATCATTGAATATGGATGTGGCTCAAACTGAGTTACCTAGGCTATTAGCAGGAATGACCGTGCAGGGTGCCTGTGCCGCTGTGCCGACAGACCTCCCAAATTTCTGCTCTCAAGACAATATAGTGGCACCTCGCTTGCCGAAGGATCACAAGCTCCGACCGGATGATGTGATTGCAGCATCGCAAAAATTAAGTGTGTGTGGCAGGCCCTCTGTTTTTTAACGTATTGCTCGACATTAGAATAATTGGAATTATTTTGCAAGTTTAACACCAGGGCAATGTGTCCACGTGGATATCAAATTCATTTTTTTAATGACTTCCCCTCTCTTGACTCTCGTAAAATGTTTTCTCTGTAAAATGGAGTCAGGTCATCAGGCCAGGCCATTTTGGCTGATTGAATCCCATGTAATTCTGCGGTTTGCGGAAGATTCTAGCAGGTCTACGTCTGCTCTTTCACTTTGCTCACAATGATTAAGGAGAGGCAGCAATTTCAGCCTGTAGGACAACAATTTCATTAAAGGAGGCAGCCATGTAAACAGTGTTATTAGTGACCAATCCATTCTCGTAATTGCTAAAGCCTTCATTAGAACATCTTATCTGGCCAATCTGCAATTCTGAAAATGTTAATGGGCATTATTATGTTATTATGTTAATGGACATTACTCTTATACACAAACATGTCCTGACACTGTAACATTCTCCTCATTCACTGGAGGACACAAACAAGGACAGGACAAATGGTGGCAAGCAACAAAGTGAGACATAAGCATTATTCATCTATTACAAGTTCAATAGCTAAACCGGTACTTGTGATTCGCTACTGTCACTATCAGGACCTCCACCCATACACATACTCATACTTTTTTTTTTACTTCATTTTCACTTTTTCATTATCTGATCTTATTGTTAAACGGTGTGACGCTTTAGTACACACAAGGGAACAGGCCTCTCCCCAGCCTCCCGCCAGTGTGCACAGTGCTGTTGAACTGCTCCCATGGAGAACCATGTCTAACCTGATTATCACTTGAGCTCAATTATCAGGTCACCCAGAGAGTGTGTTACTCGTGGATTACGGTTTAATAAGCTTACCTATAGGAGTTCAGATGAAAGCATCACCTCAATTAAATTTGTTCATTACGTTTAAGTCACAAGGCAACGCAAGTACATTAGCTTTCTCCGTTAACCTCACTGTCTGTGCTAAAATGCCAAAAGTTCAAAAAGGCTGAATTGAGCGAGGACTGGCCCATGTACATTCAGAATGTTAAGTAATCGATCTCCGGGTCTACCGTCGAGGCACTCCACCTTATTATGAAAAGGCAACATTCGGAATTAAATGCACTGCATTCTGATCAAAACACATCACCGACATAGGCAGCATGATTGACAAGTCAATTCCGGCAGCCCGCCTTAACTGGGCTTTCATTCCGCACAGAAGTGAAGTGTCCTAAGCCATCAAAGCCCACCCAGACGACTACTTCATGCCACGATTTCCAATAAAGTGACATATTATATGGGCTTAGAGGCAAAACTTCTTCCAGTGTAGTGAGGTCACTGTGAGCACAGCCCATTGCACAGGCTTTCATCTAACTCCTTTGTGGTGCCATATTGATAGCTAATGGTCCTTGGGGTGCCTTTTTTAAGAGACTGTTTTAATGCTGATGGATGAATACGAGTCTGTGTTGATGGGCTTCCAGTAAATATGGCATTAAAGTATAGCGTGTGGAGGGGCTGGGGGTGGGGGTGGAGGTGGGGGTGGGGGTGTGGGCACCGAGGCATCAACTCACTGCAGGAGCACTCAGGCTACATTAATTAAGGCTGTCATGGCAAAAGCAGCCGCAGATGAGAGTCATTAAAGTGAATGAAAAAGCTGGAGCACACGAGAGAAGGTGGGCATACGCTAGTTGTCACCCGAAGAGTGAACATGACGTTTGCCAAAGCCAGAGAGTTGTTGTCAGATTGACACGTGACAAACAAATGCTTTGCTACTTTAGTTTTTAGACTTTTTCCTGCAAGCAGATGTCAAACTGTGACAAATACATCCATTAACTTTTACAACCTTGTGTTTGCTGTCTGTCTGTCTGCTTTTAGGTAATTCATTACTTACTTCTGGAACTTCCTGGATTTCTTTATGTTTATATATTTTTGAACATATGTATGTGTGCATGCACTTTATTTCTATGTATATGTAGAGTATATATAACAAAATCATGTTCATATACACAGATGTATAGATATATGTTTCTAACAAAATCATCAACATACACACAGAAAAAAAGGAAGATATATCGATGATCAATTTTTTTATTGAAATCAATTCGGCCATAGCTAATACACATTTACAAACATCTCTCATGTATGGACTGTAAACTAATCTCATCCCCATCATTTTGTCACCAGCTTGCATTAGTTCTACACTGTACACATGAAAGGATGTCATTACATCATATGTCATAGAGAGCTGAAGGCACTGGAATGTACTACAAGTCGCACAGTTTAATTTCACTTAAACATTACTAAATGATATCATACTACAAAATCCAGCACTAACTAATTATGACAGGTGGCTAAGAGATGCCCCCATACAGAAAAGGGCAGCACATGCCGCGGGCAATGGTTGGCTATGATGGCATCGGCTGTGAGGGCTCACTCAGAGTTTATTTGCCAAACTGCTCTTTATAGAGCCATGGGCCTGTTCAACCCTAGATCAATGCATGCTTTTGCTGGACATATTTCTCTGTTTATTACAACACTAAAACGGAAAGTCCTGAACCCAACAAATGTTTTTGTGCTTAAACTATTGTTGGTCATTTCCCAGAGCTTGATAGTAAACCTTTTTTAAAGGGACATTTACAAATCTTAAAGTTTTTGTGCTCAGAGTAGTTTCTTACTCAAAGTGCTGTTTACTTTTTCCATGTATATTTCACTTACTTAGTATATACTTTTAAAGAGTCTACGGTGGAACTAGTCACATTCAGTCATTCGGCTTAATATTTGTTGTTACAAAAAAAGAGAAAACCGATTCACTCTCTCTCTCTCTGTGGAGAATATTCATTTATTCATCGCAAGATGTCTCCGCAACACCATAGCGTTTGAAGTATGCACCCACACAATTACTAACAGATGGCCAGAATAATAAGTTCAATTTTGAGATCCATAATATCTGTAATTCACATAAAATATGTTTGGCTTCCAAAGGAGGACACATTTTTGATCCAAACCAAAAAAGAGGATCTTCCCCCTCGCCTCCAGATGTAGGAAATCTGACCATCTTTTAAACTCTGCCTGTATTTAAACGCCAACACTTTGGTGTTAGAGACAATGCACAAATTTGCTGGAAATAATGAGAATGTCCTCTGTTGACTTCTTAACAGGGAAAGCACGTTCAGTCAGTTATTGATGAGCAGGGATGTTTGTTCAGAGCTGATGCGATGCTATAAAAAAAACACACAAAAACAAACAAAAATAAATAAAAAAACATGTAATTAAGAGAAGTGCAAATTAGATACTATACAGAGACAGATATTGTGAACCCCAATCCTGCCATACAGTAATTTCCTGTCAGTGATTAAACTCAAAGCACAAAGTGAAGCAGCTCTCATGGGTACAGCAGCCCACTGCAATCAGCACATTTACCAACATTAGAGAGACTGCTGGAGGAAAGGCGCCCATGTAGATTCATATCACTGACAGAACAAATGGAAAGAAAGGGGGGGAGTAACAGTCGGGTGATTTTTCCGCACCCTTGATGACATTTTCTCTGGAAAGCGAGTGACTTTCTAACATTCTAATTAGCACGTGCTGTTCTGCCACTGTGGCCTTAGCCGTCCTGTGCTTATGTTATCATCCTCCAGCTGACAATGTGAGAACAAGAGAGGATTCGGAGCCTGTATTTTAAGAAAGGTTATTACAGAATTGGAAATGAATTATGTGTTACAGTTGTTCTGTGCCATGACAAAAGGGAAGGATTAAAAAAGGAGGGAAAAAATACTGAGCAGCAGAAATAGAAATGGCTTTAAGGATTTCTTTCCCTGAGGTTCTGTGGGTGGAAGTGGAGTTGCGAATGAATCTCATTGCCAAATTCGGATATATTGTGGAAGGTTTTGCTGTCGAGAATCTACCGCAATGATGCACAGAAGGTTAAGGGAGGATGATAGTGAAGGGTGAGTTTTGACCTCTTGTGATGCTCGAGTGCTTGGATTTGACCCCCTGCTTCTAGGTTATTGACAATCGTGTTGGAGCATATTGAAGATGTGTGCACGGCAAGCAACGCTTAGCTCAATGATGCCAAGTGCAACAGTCAATCATTATCAATTGACTCGGACCAAATCAAAAGTCTGACAGAGCTTATCAACTTAACGGAACACTGAGTCAATTAATCCACAAGAAAAAGTCAAGAAAGTTTGTGAGAATAAAAATAAATAAGCGTTAGCTCTGTTGTTCAAGAAACGGATGTGGATTTCTCTGTCTTGTGCGGTCCAGATTTACACATGCCAGATACCAATACCCTGGAGGGGTCACTCTATGGCATGTACAGTACAACAGATGCCAAGTCAATCTCCATGGTTACAGTCAGCAGTGGCTTCAGAATGGACATGATGCCTTGGGAGTGCAGAGTCTCAAGGAGCCTCTGGATGTTTTGTCCTCTGAAAAAGTCAAAACTGTAGAGTCACAAAATGTCCATGAATCAAAAGTGCAAAACACAAGATCACATGCACGACTCGGTATTTGAGAGGGAAGTCAGATGTCATGGGAGAATTCAGAAAAAAAAACTTAAGTTAACACTACCTTCAATATCCATCCCAGCCACCATCTGTGCTGCCAGAGTTGAGTTCCCTGTCCTCCTGGGCTTGTCATGTCTGTCTGGCTTGACCAAAGCTGTGTTTCCAAGTGAGAAAAAGCCAATCACAGAGCAGTGTGGCGGCTAGGTCTGTGATGAGGTTTCTTGGACTGCGAAGCCTGACAGCTGTCCGATCAATCCCGTTTTACATTCCCTAATTTGAAGCCAAGGCGAACCACAAATTGGAGTGAGCAGCCAGGACATCATGGGAGATTGCATCTGACTGGTCATCACAAGGAGGGGGGAGCAAACATAAACTACCACTATGAATGTTAAATTATTCCAAAGATTCAACATTAGAAGTGTGTGGCATGTGACACTGAAATAATGATGTGGATTTGGTGTTAAGACAATATTCTGAATGCAGGAACAGACGGCTGCTTCAGATTTCACAGCAAACAGCCTGTTCCTTTAACAAATGATGATTAAAATCGAGAGTGATAAAACATTAATATCTGTATTAAATAATACATAGCGTTTGAGAAGAGAGCAATAGCTTTCTGTTAAAGGGGTATAGTGGCAAAAAAAGTGATTTAGACAGGCTTTCCACTCACCTCAGATAGTGTCTCTCAAACAGACAATATTGTTTAAAAAAAGGAAACCAAAAAGCAATTGGAATACAATGGGGAGGCTAAACAGTTTTACAAAAGTATCGAGCTGCATGCAAGACAAGAGAACATGCAGTGTCAGTTTGATGCATCACTGTGGTGTCCATTTAAGGAACACCATGCAACAATAGCCTATACACAATACATGTTCTGGTATTATTCAAGTTTCCCATGCAGTGAGAGGAACCAGAGGTAATTTAGTCTACTATTTAAGCCCACAATACCGGCCCCACTATTGAAACCTTGTCAGTGGTGTGGCACTGAATTATTATCACGGGAGCCTTCTGCCAGCCTCTGGTCAAGACGCTTTTGTTTAATCCTGATTTAAACCTCACCAACTTGAGGGGCTACAACGCTGTTGCTGAGTTTTATTTACTTCTTCTGAGTGTTATTTTTAAAGCAAATGTCACCCTCCACTGTCCCATTTTTATTAATGGAGAGAGGGCGAGTTTCCATCATCGCATGTAATGCCGTAGCGAGTGGTGCCTAGGCAGGAGAGAGCGGTGATAGGCCTGAAGCTAGCGATGCAGAGGGGACTCATTAGTGTTGGGAAGGTGAGAAGCGTGTGCAGACTGAGGTGTGTGTGTGTGTGTGTGTGTGTGTGTGTGACACACAGTGCTGGGACGCTGGGGCATCACATGTAGCTTCAGGCGGGGCTTATTAATTGAAAGAGATTAAGCTGCTCTCGCCCATGCCATGACAACGCCATCAATAAGGGCCCTCGTGGACGTCCCCAGACTGATGTCGCCATTGTCTCACACGGGTCCTCGGCTTGGAGAGAGGCAGCCACGGTGGGCCTGTCCGACGGCACGCTGACAAAATTGAATTTGGAGCAAGGTCAGGCAGAGTTGCCGTGTCCTCACATGCTGGTTTCTGAAACAGCTGAAGGACGTTAATCTGGAATGAAGATTAGCAAGCGGCTAACAAAGACCTAGCCACAGCATTGCTAATACAGCTGGGGAGTCAGCTAAAGGCCCGTACGGGATATTGTACAATGTGTTTTTACAATTTGCATATTTAACATCTCAGGACACTTCAATTCAGTGGCTGTTGAAATACATTTGTGTCAAAGTTTTTTACTTACTTTTTGGACCTTATTTGTCAGGAACTCTATGGGGGGCCATAGCAGCTTAGGTTATTGGTAAAATGAAATCTTTATAAATACAGTCTGTCATAACACATGCCAAATGTTCTTGTAAAAAGGTCCAGCACTTTTTATGGTGGAGCTCACTAATCCATTGCCAGCCTAAACATGAAAGCCTTCTATTTCCCTTTTCTTCAACCCTGTTCTTTAAGCGAATGCTCTGCAGCATTTGCGAGGACTATTGAGAGACAACCCACTTGAGACTGTCCGTGCAGTATGAAGGAGCTCAAATAAGATCGACTGTCAGAACATATGATGCAGAACACAAGGGTTGCTCTACCTCATTGAACAGGAAAACGAATTATGACTTGGGCCCCATGAAAAGTATAGGAAAAAAATAGAAAACAAATATAAATCTCTGAAACTAAGAAAAGATTTGAAGCATATTTCAGACTGTGAGCAAGTAGGACTGTGTTCTATTTAATGATAAGAATGTGATTACAGTGTAGAACCAGAAGTGTTAAGTGTTAATAGATATATTACCACAACCGAATAATTTGTAATGGTGGCTTGCCTTTCTTCAATCGGATACACTTTATGGCTGAAACCATGTGGCTCTTGAATTTACAGGGTGGGAATATTGAATTGAGTAGTTTCCAAGTTTTACAAGTTCTTGTAAGAGCACAAAAACATTATAAGAGTTCAAGAGAAGAACTCTCACAGCATTTTGTGTAACCATATGAAGAGCATACAAATATAGCTGCAGGGGATGCTGTGGGAGTTACACAGCAGTCAAATTCACAACTCTGTCAAGACCAGAAGAGCCTACACACTTCCCACCTGATGAACAATCGCATGAACAATGTGTTGACAGCATAGCCATTCACAGATTTTTTTGCATCCCAAATTATGTCTAAAAACTACCAATTTGGTGACAAACTAGCGTTTTAGATAATGACAGGGTACTATGCATAGGCCTGTTACCTGGCACCTAATATCTGAGTAAATCTTCATAATTATTTTTCTTTGTCTGACTGCTCATTTGTGAGATACTCACTAAAAGGACATGTACCCGGTGAGTCAATTGGTTTAGACGAGCCTGAAACACAGCAGCAAATGACTGGAAGAAATGAGCGGAATTCCTCCTCCGGGAACTTGGAATGATTTCATTTTATCATTTGTGCTGAATGCCAGACGCAGCTGAATGTAAACCATCAAATTCAGAGTGATTGAGAAAAGGCATAGATAATGCAAAATCATGAAAATTGAGATTTCTAATTATTTCCAGATGCCATATGTGACTACAACAGCTGCGTGTGGCAGATAACTTCATCAAATATTCAGCGCTTCGTATTGTGCAAATTTGATTGATTTGAATGGCTAGATAAAAATTCCCATTAGGCTGTGTGTATGTAATTAATATTAATCATAGTTGCACAAATAAAAAAGACGAACATGCTCAGAATGACAACCCGGTTGGGAAACTCTTGTTCTTGCTGAAAAATCCATATTGTCTCATAGCACTGAGGTGAAAATAACTCAGGTCTCCTCAAGAAGAATCAGGTAAAATGGCATGAATGAGAGCCCTAGAATTTAGTTACAGCCACGAGGAAGTGGCAAGGTTAGCCCTGAAGCGAGTTTGATCCACCTGATCTAAATACAGACCCCACAAATGTAGCATCTGAGCTTTGAGCCGCTGTCAACAATGACAGCATTTTCATGAATATTACATTGAATGAAAATCAATATCAATCCCCCCAAAAAATGATTATATTATAAAAAAAGGAGTAGGAATAAGTAAGATTCAAATTCTCCCATGAATGATTACGCTTTCCATGTTTAGTATTACTTGTTCCTTTATGACTACTGACAAATGATTACAGCGTTTTTCTTGTCGGATAAGAATAGATTTCTAGTTGTGCCCTTGTCGCCTGTGCCTCGTGCCTTAGTGGGCATTGACTGGGGAAGATGGGAGAAGATGGGTTTTCATAACTCACTAGCATCTTATGGACATAGTTGGAACCACTCATCAGGGTGTTGCTGTTCCCTGTTTGTTCATGGGCAGTAGCCATGATGCAGTCCTAGTGTTGGGTTTACCTGCTTATTAACTGCGCATAATACTTTTCCTCAATGTTCTTGGATACATAATGCAATTCACCCAGTGGCATCTTCATTGCACACAGAGGATCAGACTATCTGCATTTTTTTTTTTAAGTAAATGTAACATAATGTAATGTTTTTGTTAGTAAAGATTACCAAAAACAGTGTGCTAATTTGGCTCAGTGTGATCATATCAGAGTGTGAGAACCATCTTTCAATGCACCAGTCAAATTGTTAAAGTTGATGTAAATGACTTTCACACCCACGAAAAGCATTTCAACAGAATATAGAAGTGTACAAAACGTATTGGTACCTCTACACCCTCCAATTACACCATTCATGTTTATTTTTGAACTACATGAACGCAGGGTGTTATGAGAGAAACAGCAAAGTGTCATTCACACAGACACACACACAC
The DNA here is from genome assembly GCF_900700415.2 of Clupea harengus. Taxonomy (NCBI): domain Eukaryota; kingdom Metazoa; phylum Chordata; class Actinopteri; order Clupeiformes; family Clupeidae; genus Clupea; species Clupea harengus. The sequence goes on along the minus strand of NC_045153.1, from coordinate 20,929,409 downwards.
ACACACACACACACACACACACACACACACACACACACACACACACACACACACACACACACACACACACACAAACAAACACACACAGAATAAAAGAGCCAAATGGAAAATGCCTTTAATGACATGAATCTAATTATTCACAGAATCCTGCTGTGAAGACTTAGTAAATTCCCATTATAATGACTTTGCATGACCCAAACTCCACTCAAACACAACATATTGTCCTCATCCTTCAGACTTCTCTCATTCTCTTGTGTTGTCCACAAGTAAGGATAACTTGTAAACTCTACAACCTATACATAAATGTCCTATATGTCATTACATGCCAACTACCAAATTAATATAAGCTTCTGATATAGTAGGGTTACGGCAACATTTGCCAACTGAATAGACTTGTTTGGCTTAAGCTAAACCAAGTTTGTCCTCCAGGGGCCTCAAAAAGCTTAGAATTTAGAGTTAAAGAGTTTAAACCTGAACTCTAGATGGACTAACTCTGAGTTTTTTGGTTTCACAACAGGTGATAGTAATTAGTTCAATCCTCTCTGAGCTACGCTAACCCTGTGCATGAGGAGAAAAAAAGCCCTCAGATAACATGATTAATCATGGCAACAGGAGCAAAGAAAAATATGTGTGTGTGTGTGTGTGTGTGTGTGTACTGTTTAATATTTATGCAGGCGCACAACCCAACCGGCACAAAACAAACTTGGCAGCAACTGAAGATAAAATATAAAAATGTAAGGTAAGGTATAATTTAAGGTACGATACATTTTTACATTCTAATTAGCATCACCTCATAGTTCCTCACAGTTAGTGTAGCTGAGTTGTCATTGATGAAAGACTGCTACACCAAAGTGTGCATTTCTTGTGTTGTGTTAAGGGCAGTATAGTCAGGACGTACAGTAGCATTTCAATGAGGTTGCAAATTGGTACACTTCTTAGATGGCCTGAAAATATTGCATGATAATTTTGAGGGGGCCCTTTGAATAGGTGTAGCCCCAGGGCCCTTCATGCTCTTAATCTAGCTCTGCTCACAGAGGCTGAAGAGATGGCCCCCGGTCAAAACAGTGGGAGTCCTATTGCTGAAGGCATCTCTGGAGGAAGCTCATCTGACAAAACCAACCCCCAGGGCACAAGGGCCTGAAGAAGAGGTTATTTATTCAAATGAATGGTATATGTACAGTCATCCTCAGTGACAGCCGCCCATCCGTCTAAGACACAACTTGGCTCACTGATTTTCTTCTGTACAATTCTTTGTAATCGTCTGCCGTTGCCTTTTCAGATTCTTAGTTGTCCTTCTGACATCACAATCTATGTTAAGCTGACTCAGAGTTATATATTTGAAAAACTGTGATGTGACCTACACACATTCTTATTAGTTAGGGCACTTTTCTGGATACAGTTATAATTTAAACTGTCTAGTCTTCATCTTCTACCAGTTACTGATACTGATACTGTCTGGTGGATCCTTCTGATATAACAGACCTCCATGCAGTTGTAAGTACGCATAACACTCCACAGATTTTTCATAATGGGTTAGGGTAGAAAAGGAGGATGATGAAGACCCCTTGTCAGCTACCACAGAGAGGGAAGATAGAGAGAAGCTCATTGAGATTTACACCTTAAAAATAACTATCTAATTTAAGAGTTCTTGATAGTGTTGTACCATAAATAATACTTGCTTCCTCGTTTTCTCTAACAATGGAAATTACAATGAGGAAGAGGGTCTATCCACCCCCAGTCAGTAAGATGTTGTTTTGCATTATCCCATGACTTGCAGTGAAACTAAGGCTGCTGATGAAAAAGATAAGAATAAAAAATCAATTACTGGAGCATCAGTTAAAGGTGGCAAAGGTGGTAGAGCTGGGTGATCTTACTTGTTTGAACAACATAAAAAATACTGTACTGCAATTGTACTTGCATGAAATAAAGAAGACATCATAAAAAGAAAGGCATATTGTCATTATTTGACACTGATGAGGTGATGGGTCAATCAGAAATGATTGAGCATGAGCATATTGTGTCTCTGACTGATCGGGATTGTTGTCAGGAACGTTCACTGGCTAAGTTGTTCATTGGTCCCCTCTAATTGTAGCAATGTTGTGGAGACTCACACATTATCACACAATAATGTCACATGCATTTTCTGTGGTGACCTTGAGCCTATGAATGCACTAGAACCAGGCCTTGACATCCGAGTGGTCATCTCTACCCTGGCTCATGCCCTGCAGTGGGCCACGTCATGACGTTGCTGTGGACCGGGCTCAGCATCAGGGTAAGGGGTCAGCCAAAAGGGCTGGCAGTGGTACTCTCTGTCACCGACCAGAGCACCATGAACTCTCCTATGACAATATGACGATGCAGTTTACATTTTCAGTTGCAATAGGAGGAAACAAAATATTGATTAAAATAAAGATATTGCTATATACTGTTTATAATCTCACCATGGGCAAATCTAGGGCTCAGTGTACACTCACGAAAAACTCACTTGTCATGTACAAACCCAGGCCACTTTGCTTCCATGTTGCTGATGATGTGGGCTGCGTCACAGTCATTGGCTGCAGTAGCTGTATTGTGAAGTATCTTTCATTTGGAACACTAAAGGCTGCTATTTAGGCCTACCTGCACATTAATGCTGTGGAAATGGAACCTTCCTGTTGACATAATCTACTTAATTTACTGAAAGAGCTATGACAGGAGTATGAGTGCCCTCTATGCAACCAAACTCTAACATGTATGAAATTAAGTGATTAGTGCTTCAAGTCTCAAAGCGTCATACTAAATAAATTAATTATTGCATAGACTGATAGCGGCAATGCCTGCGAATAATTATTGTGGGTCTGTGACTTGGGAACACCACACAAGTGTACAGTAAACGTTTCAGTGCAAGAGTCACATTTCTTACAGCATGACAGACAGTTGCTTTTGACGTATGCTCAGTGTCACCAATGATATATAGAAAAGTGCCTTTTGCAAAATAAAAACGTGTTCTGAACTGAGTGCATGTCATATGAACAACAGGGCTGAGAATATTGTTCAGATAAATTATCGTTTGTGCAGAGAAATGGAAACGCTCAAACTGATAATCATCAGGGAATGACAAAACATCTAGATAAGTATCACCCTCCCGACGGAGATTTCTGTGCTTTTTCTGTGGACATTTGTGCTTCAATATCAACTGGCTCTTCAAGAAAAGGACACGTCAAGGCTGACACCTCCTTTAGTCTGCAGGCTTCAGTTAAAGAGGAGGAGAAACACAGGGAGAAACTTGCTATTGAACAGGATAGCTTTGCAGAGTATGTTGCTATAGTAATTGACTCAGATTAAAGCTAAACTGTGAAACAAGTAATCAAGAGTTACCTTCAACTCAGCGACAGCTACTTACTAAACCCGCTTTCTGAAACAGGACCTATTCTATATGTGAATTTCTGTTAGTGAGTTGGGCAAAGTTTCCCAGCGAACCCTGCTGCCGTGCAGTGTTCCGCATGACGGCGTCTCTTTGCCCTCTGCGCACACCTGCCAGCCTCAGAGGGAAGGCAGCGGAGTGAGGCGGCGCTGAAATTATGTCGGTGACGCGAGCTGTCATTAGTGTTGTTCGCCACCTGTGGAGCCCAGGTGCAGCAACACATTCATTTACAACCCACTGAGTGGAGGACCAACGTGCTCTGGCCAGGAAAAAGAACAGAAAGAGAGAGAGAACGAGAGGGAGGAAGGGAGGAAGAAAGAGACAGGGGACAGGGGACAGGGGAGGTTTTTTGAGCACCAGTGGGGGGGACAAAGGTGAAATAAATTACCATTCCTGCACACATGGGTTGCGATGGAAATCAAGGCGTCGTAGGTCCCTTTCAACGCGCCTTTGGCGACAAAGTTCCATCCGGTATTCGGCTATCTATAAATCTTCAAAGGCTGCCGATAGCGTGCAGTTGTAGTGACATGGCATCAGGCTCTGTTGCACAGGATCTGCCGCAGGCTTATGTGAGACCAGTGGAAACCTGTATGGAAGCCGACTGTTAGTCTACCCACACAGCTGGGCAGACCTGACCTGTACTGAGATGGACATACTGACTAATACTGACAGTTATATGATAACTCTTCCTCTGATTATGACAAGCAGCATTTTAGATAAGGGTGCAGACATAAATTGATTTAGATACGTGGCCTAAAAATTATGCATCCTTATACATACTGATTTCAGGATTCTAAATTATGACCCAAAAAATACCCCAGTGGCTATATTCACTATAACACTATGACATAACAAACCTAGGTCAGTCACAACAGAGTTTTGTTTACTAAAGCAATGTGATATGGTGATCCAAGTAATAGTCTAAAAATAGTCAAAAGCTAGCCTTTCATTGAGTTGAACACAAAAAAACGGGCACATTTCCCTTGTTCACTAGGCATCTGAAAAAACTGGGTCTTGAAAGCTGAAAGAAGAGAGCGACTGCTTTTTCACTGTTCTCAGACCGCATTCGAACTGTCAAGTCTGTGTTTCTGGGAATTCTAGAATGATGGAATACATAAATACAAAGCGGTCTGGTATGCTTTGTTTCATCTGTGACTTGCACCAGATTGAACAGGGGTTAAATAATCCTTCAGCCGGTTTCAGACTGCAGAGGTTCCTGGCACTGAGCTCACCTGGGGCCTAAATACTATGGATTACCATTCAAGACGCACATCTCTCAAGTACACCACCTCCCCAGACAGTTACACAATGGATAATATTCTCTGTGTGTGTGTGTGTGAGAGAGAGCGTATAGGTGTTTATGTTTGTGTGTGCATGCAGAATGCTGTACCTCCAGAACTGTTTTCCGCACGATATCTCATGCATGCAAAATAAATGTATCACAATTCCAACCACATCTCAGCACCATTTCCGAGGGGGTTTGTGGGGGGGGATATAAATCTTCAACACATCACGCTACCAAAGAAATACAGCAAAACAAAATAACTCACCAACCTCTCTGACTCAAGTCAATATGATACATGAAACTAGAAGGCTTCAGGGAACTCCAGATTTGATTGTACAGTGTTCTGCTTCAATAGACCTAACATGTTCTAATGCTTCAATGTTCCATCTAAAACATTTTGAAATGCTGTCCAAAATATCCGACCTTTTGTTCTCTCTTCTGGGCAAGGAATGATTTGTTGTTCTGGGCTTTTGGTATCCCAGAGGCACACCACAATAGCTTTCCCTGTTGACAGTGGCCAATTAGCTGAAAATGTCAGGACTCAAAACAGATCAAATCATGAATAAATCTGTAGGATAATTGGTTTATTGATAAAATGATGGATACCTGGCAGTCACCCACTAAGCCAAGCAACTTCAGTTTTGAAGAGGGAATATTTCTGCGAGTCTGAAGTGGTTCTCTGTAAGAATATGTTTTAGATATGGTTATACATAACCCATGACAGGGATTATACAATATAATGCGCAGTCTGTGGATGGAGTCCATATCACATGGTCCATCCCAGTGCCAACCTCATGAATATCAAATTAGTATGCTAATTCAGAGCACTATGCTAGTAGCTCAGTTACAACTTATGTGATTCAAAACCTTTGCAAGATAAGTTTACCTTTAAAATGTAAGTACCAGAGTGGACTACCGGTAAGCTTTACTTAACTGACTCACCTCTGACCTCCCTCTCATATGGTTAGATCAGCTTTTCATTTAAGATCCAGGTCACTGAGGTAATAGAATAGATGACCTCCTCCTACTGTGATTGATTCACTGTTGTGCCGTCCATCCTTTTACAATTTTCAACATTATTTTAGCCTGTTAAGATGAATTGTACACCATCAGTGAAACAGTTGATAGTGTCTTTTGATGTTCCAGGTCGACATTCACTGATACAATATATTAATGTTTGATGGGAGTGGTATCACAGTGGTAAATATTGGTTATAATAAAAATATAGGTAATGGTATGGAATTGATTTGGTATGTATTTGCTCACTACAGCAATATTAGTGTTTCCTCCTGATAAATGTTCTCAATACTAATGATGCTTTATGGTCTCAGTAGTTTATATGCTATACAGGTGAAGCCTCTCTCTTTAGGGTCTGTGATGATCTTGAATAATGTTTTATTCCCATTAGTCACTGTAGAACATGTCTGCTGACAGAAGAGGGCTAAATAAATGTTTAGTTCTCACAGTCAGCCAGTGGGAGGTTGTTCTTTGAAATCTTTCTATCATAACTCGTAACATTTGCACGTGCGCGCGACTGGAAACCTGGAGAGTTTAGCGTCAGGGGCCAAGCGAAAAGATAAGTGGATGTTCGCATCGAGTGATACCCGGCTCCGTGGAGCTCCAAGTCATTAGCATTCCTCCCGTGTCCATTGGCTGGAGCCTGAATAGCATGGGCCCGTCGGCGCGACAGGAGGCTGACTCAGCCCGCGTGCAAAGGCACCCTGCTGAGGCCTGGGTGACCACGGGGTGTGGGGGCGGTCGGAGGGGGGGGGGGGGTTCGGAGATGGGGTGGCGGGGCTGCATGTTCCACGCATCAATCTTTCCCTCAATCAATGGCTTTAATGAAGAACAAGCTTGAATTAAATCAAAAGCACTAATAACGCTAATGGCCGCTTTTTTCCCTTCAGTCAGAGGCCACTGGAGTGTAGCCATGAGGGAAATACCCTCTTTTTTTGAGAGTGGTTAATAATCAATGATTAACAGCTGATCATCAATTAGTGAGGTCAACGTTTGAGTAGAGCGGACCTAAAGAGGGTGCTTTCGTGCTCGCCATTCCGGCTTCATCTCACGAAAACGCTCACCAGGAGCTGCCGAATTCCTCCTTTGATTTCCATTGAAGCTCTTACAGATATGACAGACATAATAGACTCAGATATGGTATTAAGCCTCCTCGGACCAAGCGCATTCAGGCGGCAAAACAATGGGCATCGATGACTCAGAAGGTGGCGCAGGTATTACTCAATGAGGAGCGGAGAGGAGAAAAGAGGGGGAACAAAGTCATTTACCTTTCACTGTCTGTCGCCAGGGTGATGCATGGTCTGGCCGAGGATGCCTCTCAGTGTCTCCCCATTCATTAACTGGCTCTAGTTAATGCATGTCCCGTGGGCCAGGCATCAATTTGCCTCAACGTCTGTATCTTCGAGTCATTAAGGTGACAGCCCCTCCCCATTCCCAAGCGTGGTCAGCAAAGGGGTTACGTGACATCACAAGCCTAAGTGTGTAATTAGATGAGGTGGGGAGGGGGGCACAAGGTAATGTCACATAGTCTGTCCTAACTTGTCATGTCAACATCACATTATAGATACAACCCCGCCACCCCCCCCCCCCCCCCCCCCCAGCCCACCCCCTTACCCACCAATCTCCCCCCCTGTTTAAAAAAGACTGGGAGCTGCATGCCTGGTGTCTTGAGCTTTTCAAAGCCTCTGAACATTTTTGATGTTTCAAACTTAGCTGCGCTTTTGATGTCGTAAAGTTGCCATGAAAAAAAAAAAAAGTTTATGGAGTGTCAAAGAAGCCACCCACCATTAATTAATATGGAAGAAGGGGAGGGGGGCTCTCTGAAGCAGAGTGCATCTCATCGGGTTCTCCTTATTCACACGCAGTCCAAATACTAACCCCCCCGATCCTGTCCTCTCTGAAATTATGTCCGAATTAGTGAGGCTGTTTCTTGATAACAAGTCTTCTGTGGGCTGGTCTTGAAAAACCATGTGGAGATCAAAGGACGTAGGACTTCTAAAAAAAGGACTACTTTCAGATTCATTCAGCACATAACCGGAGACGAGAATGCAAATAGAGGTATAACGTTAGCAGACATTTGCTTGCGCGGTTACAGCGAGCGTATAGTACAGTGCAATGGTCTTGAAGAAGGATTGCATCATAGCAAGGCTGGTAGAACAGCATTGTCAGTGTCGGATTGGCACAGGGCCGCAGGGTTTTTCCCTTTTTTTTCTTTTTCTTTTTTTTTTTGCCTGGTTGCAAAAATAAAGATGCATTTCATGGTTGAGCAAGATAACAAAGTGTGATTAAAAACGACATGCAATCGGGGGATGCCATGATTAATTTTAATGACGCGCTGATCATGAGCTGTGTGGCAGAGCTGCCTCTAATGGTGACATTTTATATCTGAATCATTTGATAGCTGTCAGATCGTTTAAATTTGTTGCCTGGTAGAGACAAGTGCATTTTCTCGTGTGGAATAATGAGTACATTATCAAAACAAATGGATGCTTCGAGGAATTTTTTTCTTCCCCTTCCAGTTGTAGGGTCTTCTCTCTCTTCATGGAGAAGATATTGTTGAATCCTCTTGACATGCAGAACTCTATGCAAGCCTTTTATTGTCAAAACTATGTCTATAAATGTATTTGTCTCTGGTACATTATTACTCCCAGTGTTTTTTTGGCATATCTACTTTACTGTCACATGGACAAAGTGATTATAATTCCTTCTAAATTCATAGAGAGTATTTGTAAGAAGCAAATTGAGTGTGCAGGGGCTTTCAAACCAAACGCTTCAAGACAATTTGATAGGTAAAACAAAAAACCGTCTCATTAGATCAAATTATGTCTACAACTTAAACCTTTATCAGATGGCCTCAGGTACTCTGGTCTACCACACACTCCTCTGTCCTCAACAGACATCTCACTCAGGCGTGAACAAACATGTCAGACCACCGGTCCTTGTTTGACATTAAATGACAAGTCAAACACAGGGCAAGGATACCCTGGGAAAGGCCTGGGAATGTGGTCCCTGTCACCACCGGCTTAATGATCAAACATCTGACATGGCCTAAGATGCCTCTGTCCAAAATGGTAGCTTGCCTGGAATGGTCTTGCCTGAACGACATGCTGAATATCGTCATCCAATTACCAGTGTCTCTCACGGGTTCTAGTGAGTGATAACACCTTACAAAGTGAATTAAGGGATGATGCAAGAGGCACATTAACCTGCACTATGACAGGAAACAGACCTGCTGCTGGACCAGACCAATGAGGAAGTGGAAATCGAGTGTGAACCTGAGGGTATAGTAATTACATTTGACTGCTGCTGCTTTCATTCAGGCTGTTCAAATATGTCAAAACAATAGCCATCATTATCTTTATAGTGTAGGCTGAGGTTATCTGTAAAGGCCTTCATGGATTGAGGTGCAGTTGAGGCCAGTTGAAGCACTTTTTTTCATTGTGATTTTTTTGAAGGTTTCCATTAATTCGTCAGTGACACCAGTTTGAATCGTTGTACTAGATATGACAGATTTGGCATGTGGCAGGCCTACTTGGATCCGATATTTTAACCAGTCTTATTCATGACACCATGCTGCAGATGGTGGTTCCACTGGAATTTGGCAATTTTTCTCTGTCCTCCAGGACACTGTATATACTCACATCACTGGGGTTTTATCTGTTTATCTAAACGATCATGTGTTGGGTTTAGGTTCACCTTGGAAGGAATGTCATGCATGTAACGTGCAGGTAATGATGTGACCTCAGAGGGTTCCTGTGGTAAGTGTGTGTCTGTAACTGCCAAAGGATGCACTGTGTCTCAGCTGCTCTCATTTCAAGCCTGTTCCCTTGATTTTGAGGGGTGAGGTTGATGCTGATCCTGCCAAATATCTCTGGGGCGAAAGCTCAATCAAAACCATGAACAAATATTTATTAGGTAATCATCTTGAGTGTAAACATCTTTTCTTAAACCACTTTTAATTTTTTCTTTCGGAAGTCTAAAAAGTTAACAATAACTCTGCATATAGTATGTGCCCGTTCTGAGTGCTAGGCTTGAACATTAATTAAGGATATTCCTGAGGAGAGTTTAATTCAAAGTTTGTTTTTACAGTGATGCGTGGGAGGGACTGAGGAGGAGGTCGGGGGGCATAGATTTTGAATAACAAAACTGAAGGATTGGGAGGTCAACAGAACCTGCTGTTAGCTTGGTGAAATGATCATCATTATGCTGATGCATATGCATGTGGATCTCAAGCAAAACGCACTTGCCACGACTGTACTGAAAAAAAAACAACAACCGTTCCGTACAGACATACAATAAAAAATGGCTAGTAATAAACCTGAAAATAATAAAATGTCAAAAAACCCAAAATAAAACCAAAAGAAATCGCCATTTTTTTGTCTCCCCCCTTTCATATTTGACACCAGGTACTGCGTGAGGCTCAGCTGGAGCTAAGCAGAGGATGATCGCCTACACATCGGGATGAAATCCATTTCTCCTCATGGGCTCAGACTGAAATGAGAGCGTGGTGGTTTCCCATCTTTCCCCCTGAGCGCCCGCCACCGCTGGGATCCTCATGTTGCAGCTGGTGGGGGGTTCAACCACAATGAAAGGGCCCCACACTGTTCATCTCCAGGGCCCGACCATGCGGGCTGCTCTAAACCCGAAGCCCGGCCATTGATCTCCGTTGCATCTCTCGTGGTGTCCATAACCCCCCATGACAACAAATTATTCTCTCCCCCCTCCACAGGAGAGAGGAAGTGTTCATACAGAGAGGGTGACCTCGAGATAAAAGACATTGAAGCATTTAGAATGTGCACTGTAGAAACAAATTATTATGAAAAAAGTCAACAAATCAACTTAATGTTGGTGAAATGATTACCAAATTATCACCAGCAGTTTGTAAGAATCTATCTCAGACTATGAGAGAAAATGATGATGAGAGAAAACACAAAATTCACGATTAATTTTTTTAAATAATTCACATTATGAATAGTATCTTTATTCATTTTGTTCATGAAACGTTTGTATCTAAAAGGGAACAAGCTTGAGGAGTGCATCACCAGAGCAACTGAAAGGAAATTGTCAAACTGCCCTACCTCAGGTGGTGTGGTCTGTGCATAAAGTTAATTGCAGAAGTAATCATTTGATGTCAACTTTGCCAAACAAAATCACTATTTGGAAGGGGGAAATGGAACAAGGTACAAAATGGGATATTCTCCCTCCATCCATTACTGGTGTCATTTTCCGGGAGCTAGTTACTGGGGAGCGAATTAATACCAAGAAATTAAGTGATGCCCAATGGCCCTCTTCTTCTTAATTGGCATCATTGCTCAAATGTCAGTTCTGGAGAACTGGGTCTCACAGAGCTGTGCACCAAGCTCAAGCTCAAGCAAGCAAGTGAGAAGACACCCCAGTCTTCAGTTATACAAATGCACATTACAGAGGATGGGTGTCATTGTAATGATCTTGGGGCATAACTACTTTTACCATCTACCCTCAGAGAAGATGGGTACTTTTGTGTTTTGTAGTCTACTGAGTCTTGCTTATGCTAGAGGGTGTTTTTTTGAAGGATCCTATGATCAGGTTTCACAGCTCCTGAGTTACAGTTACAGATATGGAGAATATAGTTAAAAATTTTGAAGGAATAACACTTATTTCACGAGTTCACACTCCTAAAGGGAAGCAAACAGGAAGCATGCTTGGCGAGGTCTCTTGGGCCAGGGTCCTGAAATGCTCTGTGGTGATCATACAGGAGTCGACTGCACAGGCAGGGGTCAAACAGCATCCATACCTACACCCCAATCCATTCCTTACGAAAGGATGATGGGAGGCTTGAGTGGAGGTGGTGAGAGTAAGCGCCAAAGCCAATGCTACGACGTGAATAGGTACGCCAGGAATTAATCTCCTGGCAGAGTTTGACGCAAGAGACATGGTAAAATTCCTCCCAAACCTTCATTTAGAGTGACATTTTTAAAACTAATAATAAAATACAAGACATAGATATAAGTGGAAAATAGCATGCAGATGTACATTCTTGTCCCACAATCTGACAGTCAAGAAACGTCACCAAATAAAGACTGTGCATGGATGGTGGCAGCATGCTTACAATTTTTCCATGCACTGTTTTGGTCTGTTATTTTTTTTGTCTAGATTATGAACTCAGATTGGCATTACAGAGAGCCAGATAGTCATGAACGCAGCCTTGACCTAGCACCTGTTATTGACAGCTTTGGCGAGCCCTAGCCCGCTGTTTATAACACCTGGACCTGAATCAGAGCTGACAAAGCACTGACAAACCCATCTCAATATCCTTCTGTGGAAATTACATTTCTTTGTTCCCTTTCAGTAATCCTACAAAAAAATCACCCTTTTGCAGTCTGTGAAGACAGGAATTGGAACGTCAATAATTCAGTACAATGCTTTCCCATAACCATGATTACAGAGAAGGTGTTTCCTTCAGTTGTCCGGCTCCATTATGCTATCTCTGTAACATCACATTATTGTCCAAAATAATCATTGAAATCATGACCTTTCCTCTGCACCTTGCCTTTAAACACCACTGTTGGTAACTACAGTGAATCCTTAACTTACGTGTGACAGTAGATAGTATCAAAAGGAAAAATGCCATTTTGACTGTGTCATCTTTCGTTGCAAAATAACCCCCTATCTGCAAGGTTGGTGCGGGATGAAAAGCGCAAACTGAATGCGATGAAAATACAAACTGACTTCAGTCAACTATAATCTATAAAAAAAGGAGAAAAAAGTATAAATAAGCCTATTGGACAGAGCTCTTTGAAGTCAGCATTTGTGCATTATCTGTGACCAAAGAAATGAAAAGAAAATGACAAGGAAGGACAATTTACCCTTGTTGTTGTCAGGCACCAATCGTCAACCTTAGGAGGGCAACGTTCTGTAAGACAAACATATGCTCCCTATCTCGGCTGACCACATGTCTGGCTTTTAATAATATCTGACAGTAAATATATAACCTCGTCAAATCCCTCCAGCTTATGTAAGGGGAAAGGCTATCCACCATAATATGGTGGCACTGCGAAAGCAACAGTAATAAATAGCCGTGACAGAAAGGGCAATGTGTTTCTTTCATTAACAAAAGGAATTGTTTAAGTTAATAGGGGCAGAAGGCCAGATCTGACATGGCCTCTGTGGTCTCTGGGTGACATTTAAATGATTATGTTGCTGCAGTGATAGTAAAGGTAAACTTCTAGGATATGAATGTGACCTCTCATGATGCATGGGGGTATTTCTGCAATACTGTTGATGTAAGGGGTAAATTAGATCTCTACATGATGCAATGGATATTACGAGGTCATGTTTATTGTATTGCATAACATAAAAGAAGCTAAAATAAAATCTAATTTCAGAAGTGTATAAGTTAATGAAAGTAGGCACTCAGCCTTTTCAGTGAAGATGATGTCCCCTAAGAGACAAGGGATCAGAGGGGAAAAGAAATCACAGACAAAAAACATTCAAATGGCTTAACCCTGTTAGGTGACAAAACAATGGAGATCAAAATTAGCTAACAACAGGTTTCACAGTGTTGTGTAAGATTCCATTTGTATTAAAGAGTAGTATTCAATTACACCATTTCATTGGTCTATTTCACTGAGTTTAATGACATCCAACAACTAAACTGGTTAATTGAATTCAACCAAAAGCATCACGGTGAAGTCATAACTTGTTTCTTGCAGGGGAATATAATTAGTACAATCTATAACCAACATCTTAATTTGCAATTAGAGAAAGTCTTAATAGGTCTGAAATTTAATTATGCACCAAACAGCTTAGTACTTTGAGTATATTGGCAAAAAATAATTGAAAATCAAGTTTAGAGTTGAATATTGAGTGGTGACCGCTCAGTACCCCAGACTTGCACTCACTGCTATGGAGAACTTGCCACCCATGATACACCCCCCCCTGAAATGCCAGAGCATCACCATGTATAGCATCAATACAGGCTAATCTAAGGTCCCCCTCATCATTTTAATCATTGAAAATTATGCCGCTTGAGCTCGACCCATCTACAAAAGGGGGGGAAAGAAGCATTGACAGCAGTAGGAAACCATTAGCCTTTTAAATCCAAATGAAACTGAGCGGCCCCGCTCCACAAAATGCAAAATGCCCAGAGCTCGTTTCGGGAGAGGACCAGCGGAGCGTCATTAGAACTGTCAGGCGGAGCAGATGCTGCCTTAAAAGCGGTGCATATAAAGTGGGTGCGGGGGCCCTCAGCGAGCACCCAGTCATTAGGACAAAAGGGGCTTGTTTCACGAGGCACTCAGCACAACTAGACGAGGACTTTAGTATATGCTATAGAAATACATTCCCAGAAGCGCCGCGCCTCATCCCAGGGTGCGACTCCGCAGTTTAGTTAGGTCTTGTTACGACCACCGACGCATTATTCGAACGATTTGTTCTTGGATACTAAACCGTATGCTGTGTTATGGAAGTGTGTAAGGAAGAGCTATGTAAATAGGCTGCGTAAATGTTGTTTTGGCACGGGTAATCAAGACATGTTTGACTATTCTGAGCACCATTTTTGGTCACTTAAGCAGCATAAATCTTCAATGGCAATGCTCTCTGTCAGGCCTGCTTGGAGACTAGCAGCCGTGGAGCAACACATGTTGCTTGTTTTATGAAATTAGTGAAAGAATATTTATTCAAATGTAAACAAAGCTTGTATAAATGATTTATTTTGCATCGTACTGACATTTTTGCAAAAATCTATTCGTTTTTCCAGAGTGCACATGAAAGAATAAGCTGCCCCTTTAAACAATTGTTTGTTAAAGCCAAGGAATGTAACACTTGGCTGATCTGAGTCGCTGAGGTACTACTTAATTCAAGCCAAGCCTGCAAAAAATACTCCATCTTCACAAAATGTTTTTTTTTTATATAACTCTGTAAATCGCACCACATAGAAGCTGAATATATGAATGCTTAACACACTTGACTAATGAACCAGAATCAGCGTTAGACCCTTTCAGGTGGATTATTATGAGACTCTAAAAATATGAACGTGAAGTGTAAAATAAACAGAGATACCCCTCCGTCATGGGCAGAATATGAGTGGGCAGTGCTGTGACATCCTCTTGGTAACGTGAGCAACAACTTGGGGCCATTTCCACGTGAAGGCTCAAGTGTCAGAAAGATTCCCTTTTATCTCCCGGCCTGAAAATACACCGCAGCTGACAGAAAGGATGAGCAAATCAGACAATGATCAAAGCAGTTCAGGGCCTGAAATGTCAGAATGTTTAAATTAAAGTCACTCACGGTAACTGCATCTGAGATGGCTTTGGGGCGGGAAAAAAATACATCAGGCATGATCTCAGAGCGTTGAAGGGGGCTTGTTATCTAGCTCAACAAACACACCTTTCCCTTGAAAAAAAAAAAAATGGTCCCCAACCCCAAGACATAATATGTGATGCTGTTTTGAGGTCACCTGGGTTCTTCATGTCCAAAAGGTTTGTTTATTTATTTATTTGTTCGTTTGAATTTTCATCAGGAACTGCTCGCGGGTGGTGTTCGACTGATGATGTTTCCATAAGCAGACGCTTGTTGGGAGTTCAGACACCTGGGGCATGGCATCCAATAAAGCACAAATAAATAAATTAATAAAAAAATATTAAATATACCCCTTACCTCGATATGGGGAGCCATCTGAATCCCCAAAAGGGGAGCGGCACCATGGGGAAAAAAGCTGTGATTGGTGAATTGGAATGCACTGTGCCCTGAAGCTGGGGAGACAGCTGGGTTTTTATGGTCAGTGAGTGGGGAATGTTTTCCTCCCCAGAGCGCCTCATGGCGCCTCAAACCATGGACAGCGAGAAAACATGCCATTCGGAGAAGACATTTCCATAATGGAAGCCGTCTGTGTGATCGCTACAAATAGACCGTGTGTGTGTGTGTGTGTGTGTGTTTGTGTGTGTTTGTGTGTGTATGTGTGAACGTGTGTATATTTGTGAGTGTGTGAACGTGTATGTGTTTATGAGTGTGTGTAAATGAATGGACCAATGGTACATTTACCTAAGCTTGCCTCATGTAAGTGTGTGGGTGTGTGTGTGTGTGTGTGTGTGTGTGTGTGTGTGTGTGTGTGTGTGTGTGTGTGTGTGTGTGAGTTTGTGTGTGTGTGTGTGTGTACGTGGGCCAATGGTACATTACCTAAGAATGCCTTCTGCAAGTGCAAGTTCAACTCAATATTATGCATTGAACTTGCTCTCTCTCTTGCTCTCTCTCTCTCTCTCTTTCTCTTGCTCTCTCTCTTGCTCTCTAATATCTTCCTCAGAAGATCGGTCTCAAGTGTTTGGTTTCCTTCTGTTGCCTGGAAGCAAACAATTACAGTACCTATTGAACTGCATTAACTTGGTATAATGTGCCCAATGCAATTACAAATTCTAATAACCTTGCCTATTCAAATAGCAATAGAAGAAAAACTGCCGGGTGAAACGGCGTAATTGTTTCAAGTTGATCTCAGATCTTTATAGCCTTTAATGAAAATGTTCTATACTGTTCTATCTTAATAGGTCCATTTGTAAATGACATGTTGAATTTGGAGATGATGGCTCATTTCTTTATGGCACAGATAGCTCAGTGGTTTAATTGTGCCACCACACCTTACTGTGTCATCACCAGACAATACAACACATGCTGTGTGTTGTGCAAATTATGATTGGACTTGTGTCTATATATAATAATAATGAATTTTATTTGTAACGCACTCTTCATTCAGAAGAATCTCAGAGTGCCAACATATATGACATGCGGATGACAGATAGTGAACTCAATTATTATCGGGATCATTTTAGTGTCCCTCTCACCACAGATAGATGGCGGCTGTTTATGTGTCCTAAAACTAATAACGTTGTCTGAACATGGTGTAACTGATACATGTGTGGGTGAAATGAGTTTTTCAGTGGGGTAGGATATTTGATTCTTGCCGATTAAGATGACTGTGGGGTGGCATAAATGAAATGTGAGAGTTATCGCACCTTTGAAATAAAAAATAAATGATTCTGAGGCGGAGAAAATGAAAGAAATGTGTTGTCTTCAGCACCATGCAACTGGCTCTTCATCATCCATTAGAAATGGCAAAATGGCCGAATTGGCAGCAATCTGATTATGAGGTCATGTAGAGATAATTGAGAATCTACTACTGTGTAATGGAATGGCTTATATCATAAAAAATGGCAATAGAAATGATGGTGCAGTAACTCTGCAATGCTAAGAATGCCATAGGGAGAACCATTATAGTGGAAAATTAGTGGCTGTCCTACAATGAATGTCCAACCTCTGGTCTAAACTGAAATGTACGGTACAAAACTGTAATGTTTTGGAATAAAGTTGGAGCTCATGTATGCAATTCAGCCACTTTGGAACAAAGAGTACTAAGCAGGACAGAGAGATAAGCAGTAAAATGTCATATCAAATGGAAATTCCATCATACCATCTCTTTAAAAAGAGAACCTTGAAGCCCCTGAAGGCTTTTAAGCCCCCACCCTTCCCCCACACATGTCCCATGGCTTTTATGTGACTATTAAACATACTACATCTTTAATGTGACGCATTAGTGCAGAATCTGGGTGGCCGCACACTAGTACTTCCCTGCAAATTGCCATCATTTCCTCTGACCAAAAAACGTGCCGTACCATGATGCAGTAACATACAATCTCCATACAAAACCACGCTTGTAGGTGCAAGTGTCTCTAGATCCGGCCCAGCACTCAGACTCGAGGCTCACACAGACAACTGCTTCTATGAAGACAGTGCTACTGAGTCAAAGCTTTTAGCAAGTCGATTAGCTGCGCAGGATGGCATTTGGGACCTAGATTAAATATCTTATTTGATGGCAAGGGACTGTTTGATTAATTTGGTTAAGTTGCAATGTAAAAACATACTTTTGCTTTCATTTGTAAGCTTTCTGTGCTGAATACAATGTTTTCATGCATCACACCAGTGTAGCCTATGGACCACAAGGAAGCTTTTAAGCACTGTGCATGCACAAGTCACACCGTTTTAATTGGCTGATGCCACTTGCAATGGTACCATATAACTAACCAATCAAAGTCGGTAGAGGTCACTGAGTGTCCATGCTGAGACTGACGGAAAAATCTGGAAAGCATAAAAGCAGAGAGAAGACATTGGTAAGAGTATGATTACTGTCGTGTCCATCCCGGCATGACATCCACTAGGATCTCTGCTGGTGATGTGTATGTCATCATGTCCTCGTCGTGTCATCATGTCCTTCTCAGTCTTCTTCACTGGTGTCTCCAAGGTTGTTTTTTTATATGATATTAAATGCAATTGAGTTGCCATGAATCCTTCTGGATTCACATAACTTTACATCCGAGTATCTGTCACCGCATAGCGATATCTTTTGTGCTTATCAGGGTGAAATTGTATGAATGCCGTTTCAGTTTTAAATAAAAAAGTGTATTATAAATTGTATGAAATCTGACCTTCTGCATTATATATGCTGTAAGAATCATCCCTGAGTTCTGTTCCATCCACCATACTGCTATTAGTTTCTCCCTGAATAATAATTTGGGACTCTCCTGTGTGCATATGGTTGCAGATGTTGATGACAGACGAAGGCAATCATTTTAATAATTATTCACCCATTGTCATATACATATTAAATGATTGAAGGGTAGGTAATTGATGCTAGCAGGTTTAATCTAATGATTTGAAAGTCCTTATAGGCAGTTGCCTCGTCATTAGCTGAAAACTATCCTAATTAGGCAACATTACTATTATTAAAGTTTAAGTCAGTGAGCTTGGTCTTATTCAACCACTTATTTTCTGCTCCCTGCAGTGATGAGGAACAATTAACAGAGAATTGGGGGAAATGAAGGACCAGAGCTTACTTTTATGAGGCCTCTCTAATTTGAATACCCTTCAAGAGAAGAGGTGGTTGGGGAGGAGGTAGGCCAACAGTGAGTCCAGAAACAAGATGCTGTTGTGGAGGAGCTAACCTGGGCATCGATAGTGTATAGGAGGATCTAACCTGGGCAATTGTTTTAATAATGATTAAGGCGACCCATTCAGTAGGTACATAAGCAAAACAATTGTATCAATTTGTTGTTAGCTGATTAACTCATACAGCAATACCTTTTTGTCCACTAGATGGCAGCACACAACATAACTATTTCCCCTCTAGCTACATAGAGTAGCTAGTTACAGGTGGAAAGCGATGGAAGAAAGTTGCATCCAGGAGCCTTCATGGACAAATGATCCCACTTTTTCATTATTCACACGTCTAAAATGTTGTATGATGTAACATAGCTTAAAAGGACACATGATATGTCCAGTAACAACATAAAGAAGGGGGCAACATATAAGTCAAAACCAACAATATGTATTGACTGATCTTGAAAGTATTGGCTTACAAAAGTAAAATAAGTCATCACATAGAAAATAACTCGGTTTTAGTGCAAGAAGCGAACATTCACACTGTGACACCTATGAAAAGTGACAGTGGTATATAGAAATACAGATCGCGTTAGCCACTTCACAGCCTGCTAGCCACGATTTTCTTTCGTTCCAATTCTTGGATGTAGGATTCCCCCCCCCCCCCCTGTGTAGAAACCTGTTGAATGGATACATTTGGCCTAGGAAGTCCTAATTGTTTTGTTGTCAATTTATCTTCATTAGTACGCCGACTAAAAGGAGTTCCTTATTGCAGTTCACTGCGATATAACAGAATGGTACATGACGTTAGTCATGGACCCAAATCGAAGCATTTATCCATTCACGCCTGAAAGGCCGCGATTCGTCTGCGCTTACTCCTGGGCCCGCCCCCTCAGGAGTCTATAAATTCATCCGCGCAGCACGAATTCATCCTCTTTCAAAAACTTCGCAAGACGAAGCCCCAGCTCCAAGTATATCCTTTACGCTACCTGGTCAAAGTTTTGTGTGCCTATTGCTCATTACGAGTTGGTGAACTAATCAGGTTTTTTACCCTCACTAGCTCAGAGCGCTACAAGATTCGACCTACTATTAAGAAAGTAGAGACGCTATCCTAGCTGGTTAGCTGGCTCAGTTTCTGACTAGCCTGCTAGCTTTTTGCTACCCAACATTCAGTTGTGTGATAGTGTGCTCGTGAAATTAACTTTCTTTCTCATTTCAGAATACGTCCAGGCAGGCTTGCCCCGACTGCGGGCACGCCAGGACGACATCTGCGCTAGCATGACGCTAGCAAGGGCCACCAAGTTGGGCCCCGGGCAGCGTGGTGTCAGGCAGCCGCTGGGTAGCCGCTGCCGCACCCGCTAGCCTCTTCCCGTCTGACGAGAGTTACCAAGTTAGCTTGTTAGCTGGCTAGTCCACTGACTACCCTGCAAACTGGGTTGCTGCCTAGCTGCCGTCACCGTTGGGAAGGTAAGCGAACTATGTCTTATTACCTTCGCTGGCTTAGTGCCACGAATGAAGGCTTATAGACTTAAAAATTCGAGCTAGCTGCCTAGCTTGTTAGCTTGATAGCGGGCTAGTCCACGGACTACCCTGTGAACTAGCTTGTTGCCCGACAGTTATCACCGTTGGGGAAGTAAACGAACTCGGTCTGTACTCCCGTCACTAGCGTGAGTTCCGCGAGTTAAGACTTCCTAGACTTAAGAAGGTTGAGTTAGCTACCTAGCTTGTTAGCTGCTAGCCTACTGGGTTTTCGAACTCGCTGTACAACTTTTCTCTCGTTCCAGTGCCTCGGCAGGCTAAGTGCATCCCATGCTGGGACCGCAGGGATGCGGGACAGCCGACGCCTGCTCAGATTGGAGAGACTCTCCCAGCTGAGCAGTGCACACCGTCGGCAACAGGTAGCGGGGGTCCGGTAGCCGCTTTCTGCTGCAGCCCTCCCCCACTCCACCATCCCAGTACTTCACCCTCCATCCTGGTGACAACACACCACGAGGCAGTGGAGCACCCTCACCACTTTCCAATCAGCCCATTCCAGGGGTGGATTCGAGCTGGAGATGGAGAGCCTGCTGGACAACAGCGAGAGGGACGTGTGTGAGGTCGGCGGCACCCCGGTGCCAGCCCCCACACCGAGAGAGACTACCCGCTGCTCACATGCAAGCTGCATGTCAAGCACGGGGTGTCAGTCCTCACAAGCACAGCATTCACATGTCACAAGCACTGCCCCTGTAGGCGCTGCAGTAAGTCATGCGTGTGTTAATCCCCCCTCAATGCATCCACCACGGCACCCATATGCCCACATGTTTACAAGCAATGTGACGTGGGCCCCCAGATCTTGACCAAGCGGAGCGGACACAGATCTGGACATCAGCAGATGGGCCATGAGCGGGTTTACTCCCAGCCCCACACCGGCTTGCTGTCCGCCGTGGGAGAGGGCTGATCAGGTCCCAGCGGACCTGATCGCCTGCCATTGAAGGGAGGGGGAGTGGACTCCCCACCACCATAAAGACTGCCCACCGCTCACATGCAACCTCATGTCGAGCACAATGTATCAGTCTCCACAAGCACAACCCTATAGGCGCAGTCATAAGACATGCTTGTGTAAATTTCCCCTCAACATATCCACCTCTGCATCCCTACACCCTCATTTTTCAAACAAATGTGATGGTGTGTCCTCAGATCTTGACCCCCCCCCCTAGACAGAGCGAGCACAGACCTAGACATGGGCAAATTGGCAATGAGCGGGTTTCACTCCCGACCAATTATTCAGCTGACAGATCAGCATGACATGTTGCGGGGAGAGCGCGGCACGCAGGCTCTGCGTCGCCACGGCTACCCAAAACAAGCCCCTCTCCGACATTCGGAGGGGTGGCTCAATCAGGTGCAGTGGGGACAGTCGTTTCCTACAAATGAAATTGACTCCCTGCTCCAAAAGAGAAGCAATAAGCAATAAGCTTCAGGCTTCTACAGCCGTTACGTCCCGGTCCCCAAAAAGGACGGGAGCTATCGGCCAGTATTAGATCTACGTGTATTGAACAAAGCACTCATGCCGCTAAGGTTCAGAATGCTGACCCCACGCCGACTAGTGCAGTTCATAAGACCAAACAATTGGTTCATCACAATAGACTTAAAAGATGCTTACTTCCATGCCCCGAACAACCCCAGAGATCAGAGATTTCTGAGGTTTGCGTTCGGAGGAATAGCATACCAGTTCCACGCACTGCCATTCGGCCTGGCTTGGCATCGAGGGTTTTCATAAAGTGCGTGGATGCAGCCATCGCCCCATTACGACAACGCAGTTGCGTTTATTCCATTATTTGGGCGATTGGTTCATAGCTCTCATTCAAGAGCAACAGCGGTGCAAGACTGCCACCTAGTGGTGGCACACCTGCATCGACTGGGCTTTGTGATAAACAAGGAAAAAAGCGTTCTGTGCCCAAGCCAAACTACGCATTTCCTAGGCATGATTCTAGACTCCACCTCCATGGAGGTCAGGCTGTCTCGAGAACGAATACATGCCATCAAAACATGTGGGTGCCGGTTCCGACTGGGACAGTCAGTCTCGTCGCTGTGCTGCCATAGCCTGTTGGGAATGATGGCGTCGGCCGCTATCGCGCTCCCGCTGGGGATGTTGCGTATGCGGCCGTTCCAGATATGGTACCTGTCTCTGAGGCTCAACGCAGTCACAGACAGGCACCGCAGGGTAACGGTGTCCTCCAGATGCAGGAGGGCCCTGACAATCTGGAGAGCCCCTGGTTTCTGGCTGCGTCAGGCACTATGGGCATAGTGGCGCGTCGCGTAGTAGTAACCACAGACGTCTCCACCAAGGGGTGGGGAGCGGTCTGCGAGGGGAGAGGCGTGAACGGTCTCTGGTCTGCGACAGAGGCCGCGTCTCATATAAATGTGTTAGAACAGTAGTCCTGGCTCTACGACACTTTCTGCCCAGACTGAGTGGTCAGCATGTATGAGTGAGGACGGACAACACTGCGGCCTTGGCATATAAATAAACCGTCAAGACGGAGTGCGCTCCCAGTCACTGCACCATTGGGCGAACCGCCTGCTCCTGTGGGCAGCGATTCACGTCCTTTCCCTCAGGGCAGTTCATAATACCTCAACTACGGTGCAGAACTGTTATCTTTAGGGCGCAGGTGGACCTGTTTGCGAACAGGCAGAACACCTGCTGCCCGCTCTGGTTCTCGCTAGGGGGCAACAACCCCCCACTGGGCGTAGACGCGCTGGGCCACTAGTGGCCAGACCTACGCCTATATGCTTCCCCCGATCCCGCTCCTCCAGCAGGTGCTGTGCAGGGTAGTGGACGAGGGCAGGGAATTGTTATTGATAGCCCCCCACGGGCCCAATCAGCCGTGGGCAGCGAATCTATTCAATATGTCAGTGCAACAGCCCTGGGAGCTGCCTCTACGGAGAGACCTTCTGACGCAGGCGCACAGGACAGTATGGCACCCCCATCCGGAGCCTTGGCGTCTCAGGGCCTGGCACCTGAAAGGTGCAGGCTCATAGCGTCAGGCTTATCGGACGCGGTGGTGGCTACGATACAGAGTGCCCGATCGGTGTCGACACGGGCTCTGTATGCGCTGAAGTGGCGCAGTTTTGAATGGTGGTGCGCTGCGCGTCAGCATGACCCCATTAACTGCGCGCTGGACGTTATACTAGAATTCCTACAGCAGTTGTTTAATGAGGGGAAGGCGGCTTCCACTCTCAAGGTGTACCTGGCAGCCATTTCAGCCTGCCACGCAGGCATTAATGGCAGTTCTCCTGGCAGTCACCCGCTGGCGTCACGCTTTATGGCAGGGGTGAGACGGCTCAGGGTGCCAGAGAGGCACCTCATACCCTCTTGGGATCTGCTGGTTGTGTTACGTGCTCTCACAGGGCCTCCGATCGAGCCCCTGGAGACGGTGGACATAAAGTTTGTCTCTTTAAAGACCGCGCTGCTACTGGCGTTAACGTCAGCAAAGCGCGTTGGTGACATGCAAGCCCTGTCAGTCAGCCCATCGTGCCTTCAGTTCTCGATCGCTGGTGACAGAGTGGTTATGCGACCTAATGCTGCTTACACACCTAAAGTGGTGGCAACCCCACTCTGCAATCAGGTGATTGAACTAGCAGTTTTCTCGCCTCCTCCTTTTGCGTCAGCAGAGGAGGAACGTTTGTCCAGTGCGCGCTCTCCGCTGTTATGTAGAGCGCACTGGAGCTTTCAGACAGTCAGATCAGCTATTTGTGTGCTTTGGTGCACGTGCAAAAGGCAGACCTCTATCAAAACCGAGCCTCTCCCGTTGGATAGTAGAGGCTATCGTGTTGTCTTATAAGAGCTTGTCTTTAGATCCCCCGGAGAAGTTGCATGCGCACTCTACGCGGGGGGTCTCGTCTTGCTGGGCCTTACTAAAGGGTGTCTCAGTGGAAGATACTTGCAAAGCTGCA
The DNA here is from genome assembly GCF_900700415.2 of Clupea harengus. Lineage (NCBI taxonomy): Eukaryota > Metazoa > Chordata > Actinopteri > Clupeiformes > Clupeidae > Clupea > Clupea harengus. The sequence goes on along the minus strand of NC_045153.1, from coordinate 20,905,374 downwards.
AGCTGGAGTTCTCGCCACACTTTCATTAGATTCTATATGTTAGATGTGGCTGAACTTAGTTTTACATGGTGTTCTACAGGCAGGCGATCTCTGAATCCCCTGGCCTGAGAACGATATAATGATGGATGTGTTCATTAGTGTCTACGTGTTACGTTGCGAACTAACCATTCGAGGGTTGTTTCCTACAGGCGAGGGATCACTGATCCTTGTCGCCTAGGTATAACCTAGTTTCTTACAAGGAGTTCTGCAGACAGGCGATCTCTGAATCCCCTGGCCTGAGAACGATGTAATGATGTATGTGTTCATTAGTGTCTACGTGTTACGTTGCAAATGAACCATTCCAGGGTTGTTTCCTACAGGCGTGGGATCACTGATCTCTGCCGCCTACGTTAAAGGATGCCCTGTAAAATGTTCACCGCCAGCTGCCGTTTGAACCTCTAGGAGGGCAAGGGCTTGAATAAAGTTGGTGTGTGTGATTGGCTGCCACTGTATTATCACGCGGGAATGTATAGGGTCCCATTCTGTTATATCGCAGTGAACTGCGATAAGGAACGTCTCGGTTACTTACGTAACCTCGGTTCCTTAAGCAGGAACCAGATATAACAAAGTTGGCGTGTACAGTGTTACCTTGGTTTGATATTCTTGCTCAGTTTTTCTTTCCAAGGATGAATTCGTGCTGCGCGGATGAATTTATAGACTCCTGAGGGGGCGGGCCCAGGAGTAAGCGCAGACGAATCGCGGCCTTTCAGGCGTGAATGGATAAATGCTTCGATTTGGGTCCATGACTAACGTCATGTACCATTCTGTTATATCTGGTTCCTGCTTAAGGAACCGAGGTTACGTAAGTAACCGAGACGTTTCTTTTAAAGAGCGAATCGAGTTGTTGCACTGAACGTTAGCCATCTTGACAGAATATGTCTTGACCGAAGCCGTATGACGTTCTTATACGTCCTATTACGTATGACGAAAGCATGGTGGGGCGAGCCCTCCCGGAAGCCATAGAGAATGCATCGAGAGCCCTGTTTTGTGAGAAAAAAAATGGATTTAACATGAGAGTCAATGAGATAGGTCTGGGGCAATTTCCATTTCGCCCAATAGCTACCCTGGGCATCAATAGTGTTATGGAGGAGCTAACCTGGGCATCAATAGTGTATAGGAGGAGCTAACCTGGGCATCAATAGTGTATGGGAGGTTGATATAGGAGGCGCCAGGGCTTACTATACATTTTTCAGTGCTACGGAGGGTGTGTGAAAGAGGCATGTGTAGAATATCCTGATTTGAAGAGACAAAATTACACTTGGACCAGCCATTCTGATAAAAAGAAATGACCTCAGGAAGTGTGACTTTACTAACTGGTACCCCAGATCTCTTTAAACCTGCAGTTTAAAAGTCCAGCACTTCAGCTCCTGTTTCAGGTATGTGTCTGTCGTCTTTCTCTAAAATAAATGCAGAGATTACACTGTGACAGGGCAGCTCTCCTTTGGCAAAGCGCCGTGATAATGCCGGATTTGTGCTGAGAACTCCCCAGTGATTAGAGCTCAACGCAGTAGGTGATGTCCTTTGACTGCCATTTACTTGATCCCCTATTTTATATCGAGGGCCCGCAGGAGCGAATTCATCTGTCACACTGTCTTTACTGTCATCAGTAAAAGTAAACACAGTCAGGGGACATCAAACAGGAATATAAAAGCCAAAAGGAACATGTCTCTCCTGTTTTTTTTTCCTTTTCCCTTTTTGCAGTGAATTACTATACGTAGTCACAATGGCAAGTTTAGAGACAGCTGTGCAGGATGTAGTAATGTTTCACCCTAATCTTGTATCCCAGAAGTACAACAGAGAACCAGCCTGAACAGGCCAAAGCTCTCCAGGTCTTCTCACCATACTTCCTAAAATACACAGTTTATTTTCCCATCATTGATTTTTGGATAATTCCACATAATTACTTTTATCTGAGCGGTCCTGATTGCGGGCCATTCTCCAGCCGAGAGTGGCTGGCCCCCCGGAGGGCATGAGTGCTCAGCTCTTTCCACAATTAATTAAACTCCTCTAAATGCTCCGGCCGCCAGTGGCGGTAACGTGGGTTCTCAGGAGACGGAACACACACCCCTCGTCACACTCTCCATCAACCCTCACCCCACCCTCCCCAACCACCTCTATCCCCCTTCCCCCCGACCCCACCAAAAACAGCCCTCTGCCCACACCCCAATGCGCTCCAATCACCCACCTTTACCCCCCTGCTGTCACCCAGTGACGAACACAGATAACTCCCCATCAGTCGGGAATTTACCAATGATTTGGCCAGCCACGTGTTGTTAATGCGCACTAATCTCTATTATTAGGTGTGCAAAAGGCCAGCGATGGAGGGGAAATCACAGGCTATCAATTATGATTGCTTTTGAAAATTAATTTGAGTTGATGGACAAGTTTGTGAAATCTCCTGGGTTATTTAGTTGAGCTGATGATGGAGAGGCTAATTATAGTTCTTCATGAATGCCTGTTTATGCCACTAATGGAAGAAAAGTCATACATCTCCCTATGCACTTGCAGTCATTCTGTTGAGCCAAGAACCCCTGTAGTAGATTGATCTGTAATAGTGGTATGGAGTGTGTGTTTTTTTTCTAGTGTTTTACATTTTTATCTCTGTGGCTGTCAGGTGCAAATGAAGATAGCAGAATAAAGGCCATTAGCAAGACAAGCAGCAGAGGAACTCTTGAGTCATGCACAGATAATAAGATTCATTCAGATACCACAATTCTGGGCCTGTCAATTCTCTTCTAGCGCTGATACAGCTTCCATAGACTGACAAAATAGCTGACGCCTTAATGTGGCCTCCTCCATGCCGGTAGCCAGTAAAAAGGTTTAAGTGTCTGTCTCACTGTGGATTCACTGGTCCATGAGTGGATCAAAATAACAGTGAGATCATGTGCCTTCAAACCGACAGCATCACAGGATTACCCACAACACTTACCGCTACAACAGCAATCACCTTAGTAACAGTAATCACCTTAGTAACAGTAATACCCTTAGTAACAGTAATAACCTTAGTAATTACTGTTAAAGCACTTCACATACAACAGGATGCAGATTGGACTGAGATTACAAACATGGAAAGATTAGCCACTGGTGGCTTCACAAGAAGCCATCATTATAAACCGTCATCAACAACATTGGCAACTCTAATTTTTCCAATAGGGGACTGCATATCCGTGTAATCGTGCGACTTTCTTTTATGTAACTCTAATGCAATTGCAGCACAGAAGTGGCTTCAGGAGCAGGCTTCTCTCATTCCCCCCACGATATGGGTGGCAACAAAAGAACATGTTGTCATTCCCTTGAAATATCTCCATTAAAATGGGATTTGCTCCATTACGGGACATTAAGCCCGAGCCTGCCTGCTCGCGGCCCTTCATTTTGCGACAACGAGTATGTACCGACACCTCCATTCCAGTGGCAGCTGTTTGCCAGGGAGCGAGATAAGGCGCTATCCCTCATTAAGTGCTACCTCCTGCCCTCTACCTCCACAGACAATGGTGAACAATGCCGGCTCCTGATCCAATATGCCAGCAACAAAGAGAAGACGGGCGGAAGGGGAGGAAATTCCTCAATCTCCTTAACCATTTTTAAGGAGAAAGGTTAATAGAATAACGAATTTCCCCCCAAACTGACCAACTGACTTTCTATTATTCAGACAGCAGGCAGGAGCTGATTGGCGTTGAGGAGAGGGAGGGACGAGGCGGGGGACTGATTTGCATGTGTTTCAGCGTGATGGTTACATGCAATGGTTCGTTGCGCTCGGCCCAGGTTTTCTGATGCCATGAGATGGTCAGACAGGAGGAGTGTGGATATCTCATGGTGAGAGCGGGAGCTAATTACGCTTACTCGCCTGGATTCCACTGCCCCGTGCCATGACGCAATTCACCACAAACCTGAAATCAACACATTTATTTTGTCTGAGTATTTTTATTACAAATTGGATGTTTTGAGGACAAACTATTAATATTGAATTTGTTCATAGAAAAACTGTTGTTGAATGTAGATACTGGCCTTCAGTTCAGTTTCTAAGTCCGTATGATTGATGTTGCCCTTATTGGATACCGTACAGTATATCTACTCTGAGGAACACATGGCAGTAATCCCCAGAATGATATGGAAAGAGAGACTTGCAGTGTGATTCAGATCATTTTATAGAAACCCATAAGTCTGCAAACAGACTTGACATTTATTTGCAATTGAAAAGAGTCTTTCAAGTAAATCCATGAATGCTTTCATCAGCAGTTAGACAAAGGGTCTGTTTGTGTCAGTATCGTCTATTGTATTGCAAAATGTCCCTGTGCCCTCCACTGTTTAGAGTTTCAGCCTGCCTCATACAGTAGCAGTTTAATCATCTGAAACACTGTAGTGAATGCAAACAGTATTCCTGGTTAAAGAAGCACAAGATGAATTAGAGGGTATAAGACACAGCCTGATGGAAGGGTTCAGTGCATCTACTGGTAAGCATTATCGGTACTCAAAAGACCCATTTAAAGTCAACTGAAAACATGACCTTAGTGGAAACACTACTCTCCTCTTCACCCACAAACATCCTGCATGCCATATGTCACAAGAATCCTGCATATGTTTTTTTTAATTCAACTTTTTAGTTTACTTCACCTTTAGTCTTAAAAAATGAAATTCCTTTCTTCAGTGCGACTGGCAACCTCGCGGTCAAGGGCGAGTTTTCACAAAGAACGAGTTTCAGTGACTTGAGGCGGCCCCATTTTTACTCCACTCACACATTACCCCTCGGTTCAAGGGCTTTATTTTTGTGTTTAATTAAAAATAGCCGGTGGTGCCGCTGACGGGAGTCTGCATCACCAGCGCGGCTCAGGCACACTAGCAACAAATCGCACTAATTCCCTTAATTTCAAATGTGAATCAACTCTAATGTGGCTAAGCCCAGTGTTATTAACACTGGCATCTGTGGAGATCATGCTATATATATATATTTATGTATGTGTGTAATAATTAAATTCAATCAACATGATTTTGCTAAGGGGGTAGAAAACAGTGGCATGTAATTAAATTGAATTTATATGGGGTATTGAGATTATATATTCAAATCCTGTGCCAGAGTAAAGAATAATTGGTAGTGTAATGTTGGCCACGTGCATTGTGTATACTGTTAGGGGAATTTATTGCAACTCTGTACATTCCAGAGACAAAGACAGCGGTATATTAAAGGCATTGGGAATTGATTTCTAATGTGAGTGTCTATAGAAATTCACTGAGGATTTAGTTTAAGGTGATCACAGAATTAGCTCTCAGTATTGCAGAGAATTTGCATTCATTCCACCATCCTCATTAATGTTCAATATTTACCTTTAATACACATCAGTGAAAAGTCCAAACTATGCTTCTTTTCTGTACCAAAATGTGCTCACTGATATCTGCTTAAACCAAGAGTCTTTGACTTTAATATTCAGGGTGAGTTTCAAATAATCATAGTCTATTACACTCGGGTGCCAAACATTTTATCACATGAACGATATCAAAGTGGTCTGTTATTAAATCTCAGCTAATGCAACATAGATGACTGTTACTGGAAGCAATTAAGTTTTCCTCTTCAACATAAAGATAAAAACCTTCGGTCCAGTTCTCAAATTAAACTGTCACCACTTTGAATATTTCATGATGACAACCTGCTCGTCTATTGTAGTGGTTATGTATGGAGAGCCAAAGCATAGAGAACACAGGAGTCTCATAACAGAGCTCCATAACCACACACTAGTGACAATACTACCAACATGCATCACTATGTTTTGAGATTTGATTATGTCAACTGTGAGGCCAATTACTATACTATACTATACTATACTACACTACACTACACTACCCTATGCTATACTATACTATACTACACAATCTATCTATCCACCTACCTGTCTGTGTTTTCTAAAACTGAAACATGGACACAATATACAAAATGTTCTGGTTGTTAACCATAATAGCCCCTAAGAGTGTAATGCATTTCCCATTGGTTCTGTTTTGTGTTTTATCATGTTTGTATGCGTCATTGCAAACAGCCTCGCCGACATTACATGCACCTGGAGTTACGATTGTTCTTTTTCCGAGGAAATGATTTAAGATACAAACCGACCTTTTTTTTAGTTGCTTTTCTGCCTGTCTCTCTGTTTTATTTTCAGGCAGCACACCTGCAGACAGGTTGGTGATACTGTAATTTGCTGACAGCTGAATCGATGAGAGGGATCAGAGGGGACAGAGAACTGAGCTCTGCCAGACTGTCTCGAGGCGGGCTAAGACACAGGGGACGCTACAATTCACACCCATTACACCGGAGCCACAGAAAGATTTCAGGAGTTTAACCCTCATTTGTAAGAAATGGAACACTGTGTTCAAGAGAGATTGCTTTGCGTTCCATCTCTATTCTATTCTATTCAATTCTGCTCCTTCAAAGCCATTAATTCAATTCAATTCAATTCAATTTTATTTATATAGCGCCATAACAATACAATTGTCTCTAGGCGCTAGGCGCTAGGCATTACAGTTCTAATCACATGTATCTGACGTGCTTTTGTTATTTTATTCAAACACAGAGCACATCTTGCAGCTTGAGCTGGATTGCCTTGTTAGTCAAAGGTCATTTTGACACTCGTTGGACATTTAAAAGCCTCTAAATACCGCCTGTTAAGCAAAGGTGCAAAGAATCTCACTGAAGGTCAATATTTCATACAAGGCACCGATAGAATCCAACACAAATTAAATCCCGGTTTTAAAGTTTATAGCCTCTAATACAGCTGCTCCTCTAGCAGTCAGAGCCACAGAGACCTCGCTGGCATTTTATAATAATGATTGTGAAATTGCCCAGGGAGTCATCACCGTCTAGTAATAAAATCTCCCTCTCAGAAAATGGAAACGTTAATTAAGCTTTAATTTAGCAACTTGACAGTCCTATGTGGTGTTTTGTCAGGGTTATTATATCACTTTCTCATGTTTAGTTTGACCTTGGAGGAAAACAAAACAACAAACAAAACCTGAAAGGGAGGCACGGCGATAAAGGAGCTTCGGGGCCCCTAGAATTGCCTAAGCGAATCGCTATATCAACTCCCTCAAAAATCGGCAGAAAACACGAAGAAGACACAAAAGACCGAAGTTTTCTTCCCACCAGGCGAGATGACTCAGATAGCTTTACTCAGTGAATATAAAAACTAGCAGAGATTAGAACATTCGAGATTCGTTAAGAGGCTCTTTGTTTTACAGTGAAGTCATTTGTTTTCTATCTCGCACTGTTCTGGCAGAGTCTCTCTCCAGCGCTGCACGTGGGCGTTCTAAACGAGGTGGTCGGTGAGTCTCCAGGCTAAGTCCTCTTAGAAGACTCCTGGAGCCAACCTACTAAAATAATGTTGCAGTGTGGTGATTTATGTAACATGAGCAAATATGCAAATTAGATCCCCTTTCGCTTTTATGTAACGGCGAGATAGGCAGACTCAGACTGCATTGTGTCCTCCCGACTAAATCATCTGAATAATCAGTGGAACTGTGGCAGTTGGTCCAGAGGGATGCTTCACCATGTTTTTTTAGTTTTTTTTTCCGTCTGAATTGACACGAGAAGGCAGGCAGCAGGGGTGAACATGTTTTTGCATGTTGACTGGGTGAGAATAGATTCAGTGGGAATTCAAATGGCATTGTCTTGTCTGGAACCTTTCTTGTTTTTTTTGGGGGGGGGGTTTCATTCGGTTTTTTTTCTCTCACTGACACACAGGAGGATAAACGAGTGGTCCGGTAGTGGCACCACGAGTCACTGCACCACCTGCCACAACACCCGCAAAGGTCAGTCAGGTTTCATGAGAGCCAACAGCCCTTCCAAGACACTCCGCTTCGCAAGTCGCAGAAGTCACATGGGCGAGAAGTGTAAAGCTGTGGAACGTACAAAGATGCCCACAGACAATGTGAAGCAACAAAAAAGTCTCACGTAATGGGCTAGGAGAGTCAGTTTGCTGGAATTGTCCAGCCAGTAAAGATACCCTTGCTCAAATAAGCAATAACTTGCTTGATGAAAAAAAAAAGTATATACACACTATCTGATGTCAATACTTGCTATCATGGTGAAATCCAATTGTGTGGAAAATGTAATTTCTTGACGTTTCATATACAGTGGGTGGCCTTGGCTATAAATAGCACGCCACCAGCAGGGTCATTTTTCCCTGTGAGGGTGGATGGTACAATAGACCTTATAGTGATTTCTGCCAACACTGGGGGAATTTTTATGAGGTAACTAACCCATGGCAGGCATATCATGTTGGGCAGAACGTCTGACTAGGCAATATAAAAAAAACACTCCAGAACAATGGCGCAAAATGGTGCCAGTTGTAGCTTTATACCTATGTATTTTAATGCATAATGAAGACATACATTGTTTTTTGTGGAAAACAAATAGTACATAGTTGATGTGATCTTTGTGGGGCTTTGTGTGGGTGTCATCCTCCGTTTAAAATAGATCATATTACACTAGATAGATGACAGTATACCTAAGATTTATTGATCTGGGTAAACAATGCAGTATTGTCAGAGAACTTTACTAGCAAATATCAATAAGCACAAAGCAATGCAAGTGATCTGTACACTAACATAGATGTTTATGGTTGTAGAGGTAATCTGTACTTTAACAGAGATGTTTATGGTTGTAGAGCTGATCTGTACATTAACAGAGATGTTTATGGTTGAACAGCTGATCTGTACATTAACAGAGATGTGTATGGTTGTAAAAGGTGATCTGTACACTAACAGAGATGTGTAGGATTGTAGAGGTGGGAATGGGGCAATAGTCACCTCCCTGGAAATCCAGTAAATGTGCATTATCACACATTAAAAGCCCAAAATGTCAAAACGAGCCAGAAAGTGTTTTTCACACTGATTAATGACCGAGTAATGACTCACTGATATGTCAAATCTCATTGAAGTTCATCACGCGTTGACTGTCAGGGTATTAAGAAAACATTCTCCATGATCTAATGCCACTTAAATTTGCATAATAAGAGATTTATAGAGATTTATTTTCTGCCATGGCAAACCAAAGAAATGCTCTTTCATAACCAAGACAAATAGTGTCTTCTGTTCTTTGTCTTAAAACAGATGACTTTTAAAGTGTCTGCAAATGGGTACCAGTGAGAGAACTTGAAGGGTCTCAGAACCCTTTGAATATCTGAGAGAACTGAAATGAACACACAGGAGAAAACTTCTCTTATGTCTATTTTATTAGATATCACTTTAACATCATTCGGTTGGCAAATTGGCGTAAAAAACATAGTTGCTTTGTCTTATCTAAATAATTCATACATATAGGGTACATTGCACAATAAAAACAGGAACATATTTACATATACATTAAATCTTACATTAATTATAAACATTGCTAATTTACACCATGTACAGGTCTTGAGAGCAAATTGAATGTACGAGAGAAAATACATTAAAATTGTGCATTCACACAATGTAATGCCGATTTGGACTAGAGGTGCAGATTTATGAAGAAGACAAATTTAAATGCTTACTTTCCATTTTTTATGTCACTCATACTGCATGTTATAGAAAGACTCTTTCTTGCAAGACACCAACAAACCCAGTCACCTGTACAGGAGCTCCAGTGTCAATAAGTTACTGTTGCAATATCAAACCAACAGGTTTTCCCCACACAGCTGCTCCTTTGTCAAACAGTTGCCCTTTTTTTTCCGAACAGAACAAAGATAATCAGCTGTAGTCTGTATACTCTCAGTCCGCCTAGTTTAGAGACTTACAGATTTAGCTAGAAAACTATTACTTGGTTGGACAATGGAATTTATTGGTTGTCTGATGCAAGCAAGGAGCAAGAGTAAGGATTATTTTATTTCTTATTGTGGTTATATTTGACATGAAATAATTGGCACCTGCCCCTTAGCTGAGCATTTGACACTTATACTGTCTTGAGGTGGTCTGGATGCTGCCACATGCTATATTTGAGCCTGGTGTCTCACCTACTGACATCTAATGAGCTAGCACTTGGAAGGGGAAAGAAGAAACTAAAAGATGGACTTATTGGCTCTTGTCTCTCAGCAAAAAACAGCAGTTCATTTGGGAATTTGACAATCATTTCAAAAGACCACAGCTTCTAGTGAATGCACAGACGAATGCACCGATAGACGAGAGAATGTACTGTGATCTTTCAAATTAACTCTGAAAAACGCTTCAATTGATCCATTATGTTGATGCTACAACCCTTTATGTGACTGGAATGGTATGTGTAAACATTCACTTTCAAAATAGCACTTTAAAGTATTTTGTGCTTCAGGAACAAATTTAATTTCATGTGTATTGCATTTACAACCTTAAAGCTTATAATGTCAGGAGTATTCTATAAGATTAAAGGCCTATATGAGAAAAACAAGCAGGGGACCAAAATATATTGAGTATATATATTTCATTATGCCCAATAACAACACCACCCTCTATCAATTAACAAAAGTAAAATAAATGAACACTTAAGGAAACTGTTCACTCAGCACATACTGTAACAGGCATTACATTTTGAGTTATGGCACACCTTTGAGTCTTTGTAAGCTGAGAACAAAGTACCTAGCATTAGCTTTCCTGTTTGCCCACTTCACGAGGCGTCAAAATTATGCTGACCTAACAACTCTTCCCCATTAAACACAACGTTGTTCAATTGCTTACATGACAGAACTACCAGTGGAAATATGCAGCGCACAATACATTATTACAGAAACTAAATCGTGAGGAACAGAGGATGTTGTGAAACTCATGTAACTTTGATGTTCTTACCTAACCTGTGGTGTTGGCGCAGAGATTCCACTTTGAATAACACTAGCCAGCAAAGGTAGTTAACTGAAATCCATATTTACTCTGCTAAAGTACTGCTGGTCCATACAGAGGACATGCTAACTATGTTACATATTTTATCTAACCATATCAGGTATTGTTTTCCTTCATCTTCACTCCTTTTCCTTACTTCATCACATCTTACATTACAATAAACATCATTTGACTTGACCTGCAGGGACACTATGGTTTGAAAACACTGTGGTAGACCCCGCTTTTGTTAATGGTTGTCATGCCACCCACCTCTCATAGGTATTAGTTCTGCCACGGCAGGAACGGTGCCAATCAGAACCAACCTCCGACAAGGCTACACAAACCAACACACGGAGACACCCACTCATACTGACTAGGAATAAGCAAACTCTCCATCATTTGCGTTGTGCTGTGTAGCTGTGGCAAAAACACTCTGTTCTGGCTCACTCAGTGCTGTGTCTTAAATGACCATCTAAAAGCTTACAGGCGAGCAGTCCTCTAATTCACCCTCTCAAGGATGGAATTGGCTCACTACTGGTAATTGGAAATTACATCCCTACATACACTGTAATACACAGTCTTTTAATAGCATTGTCCAGCTAGTACTTGCAGGAGAATGATTATGTGGAGATACATGTGTGATACACTTTGGCACATAAAGTCTAGACTTTATAACTCACTGTGTGTATTATGACAATTTTTTCCCCTTTACTTTGGAAACTGGGCCATCTGCTTAAAATATTTGGGGTTGAATCAGGACCGACCACTGTGCTTACATTGAGATCACCAATTAACTTGCAACATAATTATATTTTGTTTAGAGTTTTTAACCGTAGTGCCGGTATTCAAATGTGACCTAAATGTGACTTATCCTCAGTTAACACAGAATGAATTGTTTCTAAAACAGGTCTCAATCCTAATTAACAGTCGTGTTGTTGAATAAAACATTGCTCCAGTTCTCCTTTTTAAACAGAAGCCAGAAAGGTTAGGTGCATGTTACACAAACACAAATTTCTCCTTCTCTAACCTTAAAGCACTGACAAACTACTTACTGTCGAATACTCTCTGCATATCCTATGCAGCTATAGTAGCTATGCTAACATCTTAGCTTTTTACGGGCAGAGCACTGAGCTCTGTGACTCTTCCTACTAACACAATGAATCTGATCACACAGGTGAGTACAGTGTCAGAAGAGAGGCTGAAGAGGGATGACTGTTGGGTGTGGGGGTAGCATTTGAGGAAACATGGCTGGCCGGGGAATGGTGTGGAAGGTAACAGTCATTGGGTGGCAGTTAGGTGGGGCCACCACAGACACCTGGGACGGAGTCATGAAAGCCGGAGCGCCGGGCGGGCACATCTCAGCTCCTAGGGACAGGCGAGTCACTGGTAAGACCTGCGGGAAGAGCTGTGGAGGCGGCGGAGGAGGAGGGGGAGGCAGAGGAGGAGGGGGCTGGTGGTGGTGGTGATGTGGGGCTGCGGGCAGGAAGGTGGCGTGGTGGTGGTGGTGCTGAAGGATGGTGTGGCGGATGGTGATGGAGCCGGAGGGCACAGGTGAGGGCAGGTGGACCCGGTGTAGGTGGACAGGCGAAGACACCGGGAGCGGCTGGGGCTGAGGCAGCAGAGCCTTAAGCTTGGTCGCCTGAAACACCTGCTGCTGATGGTGGTGGTGGTGCTGCTGCTGCTGGTGCTGGTGGTGGTGGTGGTGATGGTGCTGCTGCTGCTGGTGGTGGTGGTGGTGATGGAGCACCTGTCTGTTCGTTTGGATCTGCAGGAGGCAGTGCCTCTCCATACTGTCGGACGGGTGCTGGAAGCATGACAGCTGAGGAGGGGGAGGAGGAGGAGGAGGACCGCTGAAAGGACTGCTGCAGCTGCTGGTGGTCCGGTAGCTCTCTCTGCCAGCCTTCTCCTCCTCGGTCCTTCCGACAGACAGGAGAAACCTCGGGGGCTGAGCTGTAGGGCTGCTGTGCTGACACGATTTGTCCAGGCCGGCCTTTTCAAACCTCGCCAGCATTGTCTCTCTCCCCCTCTCTCTCCTGCTCGCCAAACAGACCTGGGCCGCCGCAGCCGCCGGCTTGTTAGAGTGATCTTCCGCCACCGAGTCGGCGTGTCGAGATATGGCGGTGAGAGTGTCACCGCTGTCGCTTGTGTCTCCCGTGGCTTCCGTGGAACTCGGATCTCTCCGCTCCGCTGACTGGGAGGGAGGGGGGTTGTCAGGACCGTGCTGCTCATTGATTTGAGGGCGAGATGGGCTCCCCATCTGCCGGTCGCTATCTGCCACAAGCTGACCTGGGTCAGGGATAATGGAGCTCTCGGCCTGAGCGTCAGCGACAGGGCTCTTTTGATCATCAATAGTACATGAGCTTTTGTCTGAGCCAATGCTGCCGCCGTCACACACTCCTTTTAGAACCGGGCTTTTCACGCTTGGGTCCACATCGCTCATGCTTTGGTCAGTCAGAACATGGCTTTTAACAACGGGCACCTTACAAGCAGGGTCAGGAGACTGATTCACGTCGCAGACAATTTTTCTTCTCTTCCGGCATCTTCCGTGTTCGCAACATGCAGACTCCTCGCCAGACGAGCTCTGATGCCCCCGCTCATTCAGCTGTCTGCCCGGCGCTCGGAGACGGGCGCACGTCACCTGATCCGAGCACACGGCATCCACGTCATTCAGAGAGGCACTGCGCTTCCTCTTCAGTCGCTGGTTCTGCCGCAGGGCTTTGATGCTGCCGTCTCCAGTGTGAAGAGGCAGCTCGTCATGACTTTTGAAGCCGGAGATCTGGGGCTGGGGCATGTCGAGTCGACACAACCCACACCCCATCAAGCATGTCAGGCGGGCAGATGGAAAGCCAGGGCTGCTCATACCGCCTCCTGCCGCCACCTTTTTGCCGTCCTCCCGGCCCTTATCAGAGAGAGTCAGGACACCCGCTGGGCCGTTTATGCCCCCCATTGCTTCCTGCCTCCTGGCTCGCAGCCTCTCGGCTGCAGGAGCCCCGCTGCAGCTGTCCTCGGCCTGATTCGGAGCTGATTGCTTTGACTTCTCTAATGGCTGCTGCACTTGCGCTGAAGTGCTGGCTCGAAATTGGCTATCAGGCGCTTCCTCCCAACACTCTACGTGCCTCTGGAATCTCCTGCACTTCTCGGCATCACTTTCGCTGGCCCCTTCGGCCTTGTGGTGACGCACCCTCCTCTTCCTCCTCCTTCTTCGCCTCTTCTTTCTGTTGTGACTTCGGTAATGCCGTCTGTCCCTGACCCGCAGTTTTTCCTCCATTCGCTTTTGGCTGTGAGATCGTTCTTTCGAGTGCTTGCATGTTTCGTGTATTTTTAGTCCGAGGCAGCTCTCTGTGTCACTGCTGTGCTGATGGCACTTCCTTGATTTCGTGTCGCCGTCTCCAGTGGGACTGTGGTCCAGACTGAACGTGCCCTCTTCAACATGCTTGTCTGCACTTATGGATTTCCCAGGGCTTACCGAGGCCGAGCTGATGGAGGACTCCTCATCTATCTTGGTCTCGGCATCCTGCCTTGGGTCACTGGGTGCTCGATTGTGTGACCCCTTGAAATCAAAATGGAGCGGGTTGCAACTGTACGACAAGGGCGGGGCAGTTTTTGTGAAGGTTAGCATCTCCGACGGCCACTGGAAAATGGTATTACCGTCTCTGCTCCGCACGGAGAAAAAAGGCTGACTTGGCTTTGTGAAAGGGGTCTTTAGAGGCTGGCTCTCTTCTGTTATGTGACCTGTGTGCGAGGAGTCAGCCTCACTGCACATGTCCGAGGAGTTCTGACTCAAAGGGCTGCTGTCCTCCGACACGGGTTCCTCGGTGGCGGGTTGCTCTTTGAGTTCCTCTCCCCCATTAGCATTGCAGCTTTTGAGGCTCTCATTCACGGAGTCCTCTGAGTCCAGCGCGATGTCCACGCTGTTGAGAGCGAAAGGGGAGCCGGCTATCTGGGAAATGGAAGGGCTGCTGGCCACGTCCTCCGAATACACCAGCAGAGCGCACAAATCAGAAGTGGATCTGGGGTTGTCTTGGCCCGCTAGCGTATCAGATGACCCCTCGCTCTCCACGCTGCCGCTCTTCGGAGCAAACCGGGCCTGCTGTGTGCCAATGCAGTAAATCGTCTCGTCGCAATTTAGCGCCTTGCCGGCTGCCGTGTCCCCGAGGGATCCGGGTAGGTCGAGCTCGACGAGGGGCGCCCGGAGCCTTTGTCTGCGGATCCGCTCCATCGATCCCTCCTCCGTGCCCTCGCAGAAAACTGCCGCTGACGACTCCAGCTTTAGAGAGGCCCTCTTCGGGAAGGAGAAGGAGAAGGCGATCTTGCGCCGGCTGCCTGGTGGCTTCTTCTGCTTGCCTGTGTGAGGCCATGGCAGCTGCTTGCCATGGTTGCTGCTGGCTGCCAGGCCTGAAGTGTTGCTGCTGCTGCTGCTGCTGTTGTATGTCTGGCTCCCTGCCTCCAGCGCAGCAAGTCCCTGCACCTCCTCGGGGGATCCATCACCGCAGGGGTCCCTCAGACCTGCCTCCACCGCCACTGTGGTGGATTTAAACTTGGGGCCGCTCCCTGGGGCACTACAGAGAGACGACAGAGAAAGAGAGAGAAGAGAGAGTGAATGAGAGCGAGAGACAGAGAGCGGGAGAAAAGATGAAAGACAAAACGCAAACAAACATCAGCATATGCTCCGAACATACTTCCACATCCCTTCTCAAAGGGAGGAAGTCAACACAGCTAAAACAGCTCATAGCATTCACCAGCAGTGTCTCTCAATCAACGCTATTAGCTGGTGAATGAGCGACAACGGCAACAGCAGCCGTGTGTGTGCATGTGTGCGTGAGGCACAGATGTCATGCTTTTTATGAATAAGGCAGGAGGCTTCCACCCACCAGTGAACCTCCCGCCGCTGCTCTGCCAGCTCGTGCAGGCGGCGCAGAGCCCGCTCCTGCTTCCGCTCGTCCTTCCTGGATTTGGAGGCCACATTGCGAGCGAACTCCCTCTGTTTCAGCTCCTTGAGTCTCTGCAGAGAGGAGGGGGGGAGAGAGAAGATGGGATGAGACGTGAGTAGAAGAGAGAGAGAGGAAAGAAAGAAACAGAGAATGAAAAAAGAGATGGAAAGATAATGTAGGAGAGAATGAGACACAAAGAGTGAGTAATAGAGAAAGGGAGAGAGAGAGAGAAAGAGAGAGGAGAGGAAGGCTTTCAGTTGGCATATCTGTGTGTATCTATGCAAGTAGACTGCCGAGAGAGTATACTTCTTGTCAAAGCAACATCACAATATGAATAATAATCCTCTTTGAAACTAGGAATCCTTTTCTCCACTTAACAACCTTGCATTATGAAGTCTGGGTATCTCTGTGCATCAGGCATTCAGGGATAGACCGCGAAAGATTAAAAATCTCTTCAAGACTGGTGAAGGTAATAAAGGTGTTTGCACACCAATGTTATGCTTCATCAAACCCATTTTCTGTGCAAATGAAAAGTAGCTTAGGATGGGCTTTGCTAAACTGCATGAAATTGTCCTATTTATTTTAGATAAAACTCAGTGATACTGATTTGCATTTGCTTCCTGGTCCAGAAGAACTTGTGATTTGAATTTCGGATTGATGCCATTCGTTGTCTCCCCACAGTCTCTGGCAGTTCCTGTACGTGACAGCGGATACTTCTCAAGGGGGCCAAATGAAATGTATCGATCAGGCAGCCATCATTGCGCAAATGCTCACATTAATCCAGCCATGTAATCTAAATGACTTCCCATTAATAATTCAAAAATTGATTTATATACTCAAACTTTCCCTTTAAAACACCTTAGCTGCACACAGGAGACTGCCACAATAGTCAAGTCCAATTAATTTAAAAGCCTGCATTTAATTGTCTATTAATTTTTAATGTTTTGCTTTAAGAAAGATGCCTGCTTCCCTCAGAGACCTAAATCCACGCTGAGCCAAACTGACGCACTTGTTTCTCTTCCGATTTGTTTACTTTTACTTATTTAATTATCTGTTGGTATATTTATTCGCTTTTCGGTGAAAGAATCTAAGGTCACCCACGTTATTTTTTTATAGTAACAGTTGTGAGTAAGAACGGCAGTGGTGACATCAGGTAGCCAGGAGGTGTCTGCTCCCACATTAGGCATTCCGCTCAGGCCCGGGATGTTATACACAGTTCAGCGCCGCTCTAACCTTTCCTGTTTGAGGAGGCTTCAGTGATTGCATTTACCACGGCTGGGGTCTCATAGCCAGGGTAGCCAGGCGCTCACATCAGATATAATTTGGTCATGTAAAGAGCCCTCCACTTCAAACTGGGCATTCAAGGGTAACTGGTTTGATCCCTCCCCTCCAACATACACACACACACACACACACACACATACACTTAACAGTGTATAGGCTTTCGAATCGCCTACTCTGCCTGGATGCAATGTCTGTGTGGGAAGGCTCAGCCCCCTCTTCATTGTGCGGTGCTGTCTTGTCAACGCTGCTTTGCAGAAAATAGCAAACAGGTTGGCGTGGGCTATATTTATCACAGTTCCCAGGTGTGTTGCTTAGCGGAGGTGTTAGCATTGATTGAAGGTACGCCGAGGCAGAAGTGTTGCAGAATGATTTGTTGTTGTGAACGTCTCGCATTTCATCCCTTTGCACTTCGAGTTGATTCATTTGGGAGATGCTCGGAAAAAATGGAAATCAATGAGAATTTGCAGGAGCATTCATGTCCTCGAGTGACTGTGAATAAACCGTGACGCTCCCCTCTTTAAAAAAAAAAACAAGAAAATCATGATTCGGCATAAATATTTCCTCATCTTTTCAACAGGTTGACTCAGTTTTAGCCTGACATAAAACGCAGCTTCATCTGCTCTCGAACAATCAGGCATTGAATGTTTGCTGTGTACAATTCACACTCGAAACTACAGTCATGACTGTGTTGGGTTTCATTCAGAAGTATTGGGAAGCTCATTGAAAAAGGCCCCATTCCCTGCCGCACTCAGTCATGCTCTCTGAGAACATGCTCCGTCTGCCTGCAAACAGACTCTGGGTTTGTGCCTCTCATCCATCAGCAGTTTGTCGGAGACCAAGCAGCAGTGCTTGCTTTGCGCCGCTCACTCACTTAATCTCTAGTTAGAGGCAGCCAGGGGCGCTCAAATGCATGTGATGAATGACGACGACCAACAGAAATGTAGATATGATGTGGTGCTGGTGTTGTTGTTGTTGTTGTTGTTATTATTGTTGTTGTTGTTGTTGGCGGTGGTGGTGGCAGTAGAGGAGAAATGGTGGGTTGACATGAGTGTAAGCTCAAGGGACGTCTGAGTTATTTTTTTTCCCTCCTAGTCTGCTGCCATAATCCATTCATTTCACTCCCGCTGCGGTGCTCAGTAGTAAGGTCACGGGCAGAGGGTTTGCAGATGTGGCCAGTCAATAGTTCAGCCAGGCCTGATATTGACGGAGGAGAGGGGCTCTTGAGATGCCGCAAATTCACTTTCTGCTCCGAGGCAGACTGCCAGGGTCACCGCGGATATCAAACGACAGGACAAGCGCCGGAATTAAAGCTTTAACTCGCTATTAAAGGTGAGACTTGTGTTTTTTTGGACGTCCGTGTGATTCTATTAACAAGTCGATCTGTGGAGAGGGTGCTTCTAAGCTTTTAAATTATTTTGTGATACAGAGCTCTGAGAAGGATTGCTCGGGACTCAGGGTCGAAAAAAGAGCTACATATTTTTGCCTTAGAAGACATGTCGACTCCCCTAGAGTTCTTCACAGACCAAATCTCTGGAATTGTGAATGACTGCTGGTATGTCGAGGGACAATCAAACAGAAATAATTTAGTCACAAAGTACAAAGTCTGGACAGATGCTGAGTTTTCTCACTGAGCTGTATCATTGCATATTATGGTTGCCCTGTAAATGGGGAAGGGTGGAAGGAAGACAAGGCTCTTTCTGTCCTGCAGTTCCACCCCATTGCCGGCAATGCCATATAGATCCACTTTGTCTCGAAATGAACAGAAAACAACTGCAACAATAACAGCAAATACAATAACTTCCAATTGTGCTGTCCACTGTGTGATGTATGGCGCCTGAAATTAAAACTCCATCTCCCAGTACATGACCATGCACGTTTTGCGACCAACACCAGGGTGACATCATTTGTCTTGTGACACACACACACACACACACACACACACGCACGTGTTCAGCAGCCTATTGCAATCCTACTGAAACACTCCATTACGTTCATTCACTGAGCAGACTTCGGGGCCAGCCAGCAGCATGGCGTGAGTGAGTGGAAATAGGCCGATTTAGCCGAGTGGCCCTGCGCTATTACCTGTTTGTGAGCGTGGTCGTATGAGTTGATATGGTTGTCAAACTCCTGGTGCTTGTAATACTGCTTGTCGCACAGCTCACAGTAGAAGTTGGCTTTCAGGTCCTCCAGGGCCTTGGCCAGGGTCTTCTCTTTCTCGGCATAATCCTGCAAACACAGAAGCACAAAACGAGGATTTAGACATGCAAAGCGTAATTAAAAATAATCCCGCTTCTTAACAGATTAAGCCTGTTTATTTCTTTAAAATGAAATGGGTTAAATGTCATTTATTATTTTGCTGCTGCTGAGTCGCACTGTTGTTGGAAGCTAAGCCACTGGCTGACTCACAGTTTCTTAACACTGTGTCCCTGAAGTCAAAGCAGTCATAGAGAATAGCTACAATTACTGTAATCTGCTTATCTCTACTTGACTTTAAGGTTGAGGACCCACTAGAGAAACTGCTGTGTCTGAGGATCACTGTCTTTATCCTTTTCTCTCTCCCCAAAGTTAGTCTGAATCCTTTCTGCTGTGGTGGACGACCCTGAAGTATGAACGTCTACTACATTGTTTGACTGTGAGTAGGTGCGTGTGTGTGCATGTTTGTGTGTGTGTGTGTGTGTGTGTGTGTGTGTGTGTGTGTGTGTGTGTGTGTGTGTGTGTGTGTGTGTGTGTGTGTGTGTGTGTGTGTGTGTGTGTGTGTGTGTGTGTGTGTGTGTGTGTGTGTGTGTGTGTGTTATTTGTCCAATATGTATGTGGTCACAACAGATTGCCAGTGTGGAACTATGGCTAAATGGATCCGATATTTCATTTGTGGCCAGCCATGGAAGAATAGAAATTGCTGGCTATGATATTTTGTTTGCTCTAGTTTCAATAGCAGACACATATTATTAATGTCATCTTGGTTTATATTCATCATTTTTTGCGAGAGCACTTGCATCTTTAACTGATGTTCCCTCTCAGCCATTTCGGCTGTTTCATCGGGATCCTCATCTTCTCTTTTTATATTCTTTATTAAATATTGATTCAGAACGAAACAGGGAGGAGAATTGTTTCACCAGAGGGAGATAGCATCTCAAATCAAATTTCTTCATCGCTCAGCCGCTGCTGAGAGTCAGACGTTCAAAACTCTGCATGCATTGCGCTGAATAGAACGTGAGATCCATACTTCCCCCAAGGGTGTTCTGTGTCCTACCCAATGGCCATTGGCTACCCCCACAAACCACATAAACCCCATTCTGATGCTCTGTTTACAGTATCAGTCATATGAATGCTCTGACATTATCCTGCCAAAGAGACGGGGACAGTCGAACAAGCCGACCACAAAACCAATCCACAGACAATTTCAAGGCACAGCTTGAACTTTCAGCCCCGTCACCTCTACAGACACTTCCAGGCCCTTTTCTCCCATTCTCTCTCTCTCATTTCACCAAGTGCTCCATTTGCGACAGGATCTGAGCGCTCCATCAAAAAGAAAAGAGAAAAGCAAAAGTGGATGAAACCACTATCAGCTAATATTGCGACTATTGGCCAGTGGCCTAAGTGTGTGCGAGGACACTCCTGTCAGTATTCCCTGCCACTTCACGGGAATGTCCATTGAGTCCATTAAAGGCCGAGGTGTAATAAGAGCTCTTTGAGATGAGCTGATGACTTGTGAAAAATCGTCCGCCCTCCCCAATCTCCGCAACGAGGTGAGAGAAAAACTGCTACTAAACACGTGTTGATTGGCACGAATTATAGCACACCTCCACCACTCCCACTGAGATAAAGCAAGGCACAATAGCAAAGTAATTGCACTTAATGAGCGGGTAGGCGTGCTAATGGAGCGGGGTGTTCAGATTTGATTTCCAGGTGCATTGCCTCTCAGGCGTCACGACTTGCATTCGGTGGAAACAAGGTTCCGGAAAAAAAAATACCAAGGTTGCTGAAGGTCAGTGATGTGTAAACACTGCCGAAAAACAACAACCAAAAATAAAAAATAAAAAAATAAAAGCATCTCATTTCACCTTTGTTTTTGTTATTGTTGTTGTTGTTTTGCTTTTTAAGTAGAGAACAGAGCAAAGGCAATTAGAACGGCACCAGCTACACCAAAGACGAGGAGGGAAATAACATTATTAATAAAATAAACTAATAAAATAAATAACAGCGGAACGCAGTTGTGTGAAGCTGAGAAGTCATTTACACAGCAGATAGACCTAATCACCACAGGGGGAGTTCCGGCGCTAAATGACGCTTTGTGTCACGCTGAGAGGCTCCCCCTCCTGAGTCGCAAAAACAAGCCCCCCCCCCTCTCTCTTTATCGGTTCCCCCCACATCCCACCCCATTTCCTGGGTCCGTTAAAAAAAAAAAACAGAGTGCTGGATATTCTCAAGGGCACCCTGACTTCCTCTATTGGTTTGAAAGAGTGTGTGTGCGTGTGTGTGTTTGTGCATGTGTGTGTGTGTGCACAGTTTGAGTCTGCTCGCCTTATCTGGCAGCCTGGGAGTTTGTCCCGTAAAAGTGCTAACCCAGAGGATTCTAGCTTCATCCCTGTGCTGTGAGGAGTGTATTATTAATAATCACAGTAATTGTATTATTCCTGTGTGAAAGGAAAGCCCCAGACATGGACTAATGCACTATTATGCAACATAATCTGCCTCTGTTTAACCCTGATTCATTGACTGAGCTAATGCATGAAAATGAATGCATTAAGCTTCGTTTTGTCAACGATAATATTTGTCTTTTGTTTAATTTTGTTGCAGCACTTTTTCCAATCTTGCATTACATTATGTGACATCAAAAGACAGGATATTTCTGCACAGTGGATTACTAGACTTTTTTTTTTTTAACAAGCCCAAAATGGGAACTGCCACGTACACAAGGGGCCGTGAGCATAAATAACCCTCTTCAGCAGCTTGGTGGGTATTCAGAAACTAAGCTTCAATTCAACACTCGGGAGAATGCCAAAACCTCACAAGTTACACAGTGACAAATACGAGAATGCTAATGTCTGTGGCTGTCAGTGCAGTTTAGGAATTCTTCCCATACAAATGTGAATAACCTGACTTGACATAAGACTTAACCACAACTGCTACTGGGGCGTGAATGATTTGGGGTTTACATCTTTGTGCATCTTTAATTCCTACTGAAAGTTCATAGGAGGTTGTAGTTGACTGAAGAACATTCTAAAACTAACAGAGATGAAAACAGAAATATCCCTGTCATTGGGAGCTGCAGCCACAAATAAGTATTTTTACAGTTGATTTCACCAAAAATGATAATAATGGCATTCTTACTGCTCTCAGATTATTGTTACTGAGTTTGTGCTAAATAATTTATTTTGGATTAATGTTTCCCGATGTATGTAGAAAAGTAGGGAAATAGGGAAGTATATAGAAAATGTCTATACATATCAAGCCACCTCAAAGGTACCTGACAGGCCTGAGACTGAAGGGTTAAGTACT
Organism: Clupea harengus; assembly: GCF_900700415.2. Lineage (NCBI taxonomy): Eukaryota > Metazoa > Chordata > Actinopteri > Clupeiformes > Clupeidae > Clupea > Clupea harengus. The sequence goes on along the minus strand of NC_045153.1, from coordinate 20,882,818 downwards.
ATGTATGTAATACTTAATTGTACTTAAGTATGCTTGTTTCATAAGGGCAAGTTGTTTCAAGATGTCAGTATTAGGGTCTGAGTTAGTATAGTGCAATAATAATATCACCTACTTATGTAAGTTTTAATAAGGACATTTCATATAAACAAACATTAGCCAAAACTTCCACATGCAGGAAAATTAGACTCGATATTGATGAATTTTTCAGCAGGCCTTCAAACAATATCCTGGCGCTGAAATTAGGACAGCAATTTACTACGTTACAATTGAGGTTTTTTTTCTCTTTGATATGCTTGCATAATTTATCAGGAAAAAATAAAGTGTAAAATATTAGCTTTGCAAATTACATTCTGAAAATGCAGTTGTGAATTCATGCATACTTTCAATCTTTTTTCTCCCCTCTCTCTCCCTTCTTTTTTCGCGTGGAAATGGCCCTGGGTATTCTAACAAGGCTGTTCATCAGAGGCCTGCCTGTGAATTCTTGCCAAGGCACTGGCACAATGGCTTCCATCACTGATACAGCACAGACTAGCTAATGAATCAAGACGATGATCTCCTCCAAAGAATCACGACTATTCACGGCAGGAATTACACAGGATCCTCACCCAAGGAGCTCTCTCCCCCCATTGTGTCTATCCACATACCACACTCTCCAGGAACCATAGGAGTCGTTCAGGTTCTTTTTTAAATCAACTGGTCCGCAGGGATTCATCTCTCTTATGAAGAGCTTTCTGCATCAGGTGATCAAATTCCCCGATCATCTGTTCGCTTTTCTAAACCCTCGCTCAGAAAAGGACGAGGCCAACTTGTGAGTGCAGAGCCCAGCCTCTCTGATCATGTTGGTTTCTTTTCTTAGCAAACACTGGAAGCTGCTCAACACCAAATTTGGCACCTTGGCTGTCATGATTAATTGTACAGCTTCTGGGGGATTCCTGTTGGCTGTTGTTTCTAAATTGCTGACACACAAAGAATCTATCTCCTTGTATTGACTGGAGAGGGAGCTGCTACTAAAGCACTAGGAAAGCGGTTGTTTCTCCCTTTCTCTCCGCTTCTCTCTCTCTCTCTCTCTCTCTCTCCCTCTCCCTCTCTCTCTCTCCCGTCGTCCAGTAAGAGCTGCTGATTCTAAAGCACCACCTAGATGGAAAAAGCATCTGTGGGTTTCTCTCCCGAACACAGAGGAGATTATTCCTTGACTGACTCAATGCATGGAGGCAAACTTCTCACTACTCTTTCTGTCTCAACATAAAGCCACCTTTTGTACAGAAAAACAAGCCTATTAGTTTTTGATATTAGGTGTGTAAATTAAGAGACTCCAGTATTTCAGTGCAGCCATGGTAATGTATTTATAGAGGTGTAGAGTGACCTTGACATCCACATACTAATCATTCAGTTTGAGTCATTTCAGTTATTCTCTATAACAATCAGCCGCAAATATGCTGAAAATTGCTCTGACGTTCTAACCTTGTGTGAGGAATTAGTATACCCATAGCAGCTCATATGGTCATGTATCAAGGACATGACTGTGAGTGATGTGACAGTTACTGTAGCGCACAAAATGGCTCCTGCCATAATTTACAAGAGCTGAAGCATTTAAAATGATGCATGACATTTTTCATATGACATTCCAAGTGGAGTCATGGTAGCGCAAGTGATTTTTTTTTCATCATCATTTGTTGGGTGCTATGGTGCAACAAACATCAACTCTCTGTTGTGCACAGCTCCATCACACCAAAGTTGAGACTGTCGCAAAAAACTCGAGAACAAGAAAAAGTCCTGTGACTGTGTATAATTTTCTAAGTAGTTTCTAAGTACCTTCTACTTCATGTCTAAGTATTTCCTTATCCTATGTGGCCATACACGTACAGCACTGCTATCATGCAGTACTCAGAAATGAATTGTGACATGCTCACTCTGTAGCGAATAACAGAGATTTTTAGTGAGACGAGAAAAATATAGTGGGTTGCCACTGCGATATCTCTCAGCGGCCATCAGTTGGTTTTCTCACAGATGGTCCTCTTCGGGAGAGAGCTCTTTCCCTCTCACTTAGGGGCGGTGCGGAGGGCACTACACAGGGCCATAATGAAAACTGTGTCTGGCTTGTCTGCACATTGGTTTCAGCACTGGAGAGAGGACTCTAGGAAGCATTTTAGCCCCTCTGATAGGTAATACGTTTCCTCTTGAGAGGGTAAACAAAGTAAAATGTCCACCGCAAGGATGTAGTTCATCCTCATAAGAGGCTTTTTCAACGCAATTTCTCTCTTTTGTAAATGTCAGGCTACTGCAGTCGTGAAAGAAAGAGAACACACTTCAGCTGCCAAGGCCATTATAATAATTTCCCTTTTTTCTCCTTTTTTCTGACACTTTCCTTCTATCTCTTTTCTCTCTATCTCACTCTCTCTCTCTTTTGCTCTTTTTCTTTCTCTTTTTTTTGCTGAAGTAAATCCCTATTGGCAGATAATCACTTCAGTCCCCATGAAAGCCCCGCAAAAAGCCCCAAATGGACACCACTAAGGAGTTGAATGATACTCAAATGTTCTGTGCATACGTGCATTATGTGCAGGTGTTCGCATTTTCACACCGCACACATCCCCTACTAACCCCACTAATAGCCCTGCACTCCAAGGATTCCCCTCTATTATTTCTCCTGCCACACGCACTCCTCCCTGGATCCTGATTACTTGCAACCCCCCCCCACACACACACACACATAGATGCCACTACTCCCCCCCCCCCCCCCCCCCCCCACACACACACACAAAGAAAAATCTGTCTGAGAATCCTAATGGTTTAAAGTGAATGGGGTTTAATTAGCATCCCAGGTTCCAGCGGATTCCCAGCAGAGCCTCTTTTTATGGTAAGCCTTGGCAGCGTGGGTACAGAAAGGGGATGGAGGGGGGAGGACCAAGTGGAGTCGCCTGGGCACACTGATGAGAAATCCGAGCCTCCGTCGTCCCATCCCTGTGTTTTATACATCAGGGAGCTGGACGGTGTCTCTCTCATGCATGACTGCTCCTCTCCAAAGAAGGCAATGTAATTTGCTCTCTTACTCCAGCTCTGCTCTCCTCTCCTCTCCTCTCACTCACCCTGGGGCCCACACAGCCGAAAAGAGCATGAAGTAGATGTAGCTGAATTAAGACAAGGAGAGGTGAGATCACACACACGCTGACACACCGACAACACACACAGATACACACACCACTTACACACACACACACATACTGACACACTCATACGCGGGGGCTTGAGTTAAAAGCTGGATTCGGTCTCTTCGTGCCGATGGATTTGGGGCAAGGAATAAAGAAATGAATTAGCTCATCAAGACTACAATTATCAGAGAGGGGAAAAACAGGCCTCGACTCCAACTTGAAACTCCTACAGGGCTGGTAGCAACAAAACTCCATGACTCATAAAGGAGAAGAAAAAGATGTGTGGTGAAGGAAGCCAAGGTGAAAACCGAGGATGGACAGACAGACGGACGCACAAGCAACGCTCTGACAGCCAGATAGAAGAGAGGTGACTCCATCTGACAACTGCTAATTTTCCTGAGGTTGCCCTCCCATTGTGAGCGAAGCTGAGGTGCGATAATTATCATCTGCAATCAACTGAGGTTATGAAGGGAACAGAGCATGGTTCTCTCTTTCAGAGAAGAGAGAGAGAGAGAGAGAGAGAGAGACAGAGGCGCCCCGGAAACTCATGAAGAGCATGCAGCAATTATAGAGACATTTTTCTGCTTGATGAAACTGAGCTCGAACAACCCTGACCAAAATGGAGATGTTTTTTTTTTGCGCGCGCGCGTATTTCCTCTGAAAATGAGGCTTCAGCAGTATGCAGGCATCCATATCAGACATGTGCTAGATGCATATCATAATGGGGAATCTGGGGGTTGGGGAGGTTTTTTGCGTGTGCATGTGTGTGTGTGTATGTGTCTGTTGACAGGTTCTATTCTAAATATATATATATGTGTGTGTGTGTGTGTAATTTTATTCTCTTTGCAAGAGCACTGAATCTGTACATGTAAACATGAAATCTGAAGATGTACTGTATGCTACTAAATGTGAAGGGAAAACAGCCGTAAATGCCAAGTGATGCGCAGCTCGAGTTTGTGACACTTCCTCATTCATTGGCACGGCAATAAAAATAACTCCATGCGAGCTGGAACAAATGAGATTAAAAGCTACCCACAGACGGTGGTGACGTTTATTTAGAAAGATGACTAATTTGCTAATTCCCCTCACAGCCTTGGTGGGTAGCTGAGAGTGAGAATTGCCACGGCGTTCCTTTCTTAGGTGCCTATGCCGGCTCTTCGTCTTCTTTACAGCGCCGTGTAAACACGCGCCGCCATTACCGGTGGATCATTTGATTTTACTGTTCCAGTGGTGTTAAAAGTGTGCTAAAAACAGTTGGATGATTATGGAACGATAAAAAAGAATAATTGCATCCATTTTAAATCCTACCCTGCCTTGATTTAAATAACAATCATGAGGGTGATGAATATAAGCGATCAGGAGCCGAGGGGATTTTTTTTGTTTTTGTTGTTGCAGCTGTAAAAATTTTCTTATCTTTTTCATGACGAACACTGTTTATTTACCTCAGGACCATTTCGGACTGCTACCTCCCTCCTTCCTTCCCTCCCTCTCCCTTTCTGTGAGCTTCTTTGTGGGGTCCATATCTGTAGCGAGTCGGGGGCTTTTGATGGTCACTGGTGATTGAAGACCTGAGGCTCAGCATGGCTTCCCAGCAGAGGAGGAGAGCGGCCCCTCTTTCTTTTCATCCCTCATCAGACGCCGCCATAGCGGCACCCGTCGTCTCCTCAGAAGGGGCCCCGGCGACACATGCATCTCTCGGGTCTCTCCGCCACAGTGAAGTGAACACAGAGCGTAAAAGTGTAATCTAAGGTGCTGTTTTTCTTTTTTTTCCTTCTTCTTCTTCTTCTTCATCATCTTTTTCTTCTTCTCAACTCAATCTGCCTTGATGAATGATGTGGCCCTCAGATGGTCCCGCGTCTCGTCTCATTTTGTCTCAGCCTGGACCCTGCCCGCCGGCGATGACTATGCATCAGCGTTTTGAATCAAACGGGGGCCGGCGTCCTTCCGCCAGGGCCTCGCATCGCTCCAATCGATAATAATAATAAGAGACACTCTACCAGAATGAGACAGGTCGTAATTAATCCCCTCCATCTCAGGGCGCCGGCTCTGCCACGCGTTCTGTCCGTCTTCACGGTGCCTCCAGCCTCATGACCCTACAACTGCACTGGGATTTTCATCACACGCTGACACGAGAGCGAGCGAAGAGCGGACCGCTGGGCACATACGGCTGCCAGCGTCGAGAGAGAGAGAGAGAGAGAGAGAGAGAGAGAGAGAGAGAGAGAGAGAGAGAAAGAAAGAAAGGAAGAAAGATACAGTGATATAGAGGTGGACTAAAGACCTTTCAATTTCGCATCAGTGCAGATCCAGAGACAAAAATATGCAGGCTATCTGGGGGGGGGGGGGGGTGGAAGGGGGGAGTTGGGAGGAGGGTTGCTGGAGAATGTAGTCTGCGATTAGGCTCCCGTTCATTGAGCAGTCAGATTGATGTTCTGCAGGCTCTTTGGCTGGGGGATGGTGGTTGGGTCATAGCCTGTGTGGATGCACCGACTGACTGGGGATTTGGTCGACCCTGCAGCCTTTCACCGAGGCTGTTTATTCAGGGCTTTTTTATTATTCTCTCTTTTTTTTCTCCCTCTGAACTGTGTCCAACCGCTTGACTCTGAGGTCTAGGTCAGGTCATGCACACAAGCATAAACAGGACAGAGGCAAATAATCCTGAATAGGACGAGACTAAAGATACTTCAAAAGAGAGGGGAGGAGAAAAAAAAGAAACAATGCCTGGCTTTGATGAAATGATATGCGATTATCATTTGTATGTCCCGCGGCCCAAGTTCTGCCCCTTCCAACCCCCCAGAACTAGAGCGAAGGAAGAAAAGAGCAAAAAAAATTCTAAAATAATTCTAATGACCTACTTATAGTCTTCCCCTAGAGCATCCCGCCAGCAGACGCTGTGAATAATAATAATAATAATAATAAGAGAGGCTTTAGGTAGAAAGAGAAGGGACGGGTGAAGGGAAGAATAAGAAAATGAACATGGAATCAAACAAAACACCTCTTTTCAAATTACTCTTGATTGATACCTCACCTTCTCTTTTTTCTCACTCCCTAGGTAGCCCAGTAATGGGCTTTTGAACCAAAGCCTGTAGCAATTACAACAAAAAAATAAAAACTGTCAGTAACATCGTTCATGAACATGAACAAAATAGAACCATGTCTGTGCAAACCATTTTACAAATCATCTGGTATGCCAAACTGCCATTCAACTAGCTGTGCACATATGCAATAACTACAATGCTGTGATGTCGAGGTTTGACACATTTTGGTTCCAGTTCATAGTCACATACTGCTTATATCCACTGTTATGTTCGGCTGTTTAACTCTGTGTTAGCCATAGAGGGTTATTTCCTGGGTCATGTAGCCTCAAAACCAAAACCTTAAAAGAGGGATGGGTGGTTGAAATCCTCAACATTCATGCCATGACTGCCTTAGTTATTTATATGATGTGAGAAATAGGAAAAGTCAGAACAGTAAAGCATTCTGTAGTCTCTACGCACTTAGGTTCATGACACATTCTGTATGCATTATTAGTCACTGTACTGTAAGCTAATCAAGTTCTCGCTATAGTGTAGTGTGCTCTTTATAGAACGAGGAGTTCAAAAGAAATGTTATTCTATGAATCACCCATCTCAATTAATATTACGAACCAATTTGAAAATTCCAATTATTAATTAATGCTGCACTTGCAATACGCTTTGCTTCCCAAATTCCCTCAAAGACAAGGAACTATTTCATGATGGTGCTCCAAAGTAATCTGACCCCCTAACATGGCCGTAAAACACATTTATCCTTCAGATAATGAACCATCTCATAAAAAGATCCGCCCCTGCATGCACGCGGCAAGCAATAAAACAAGTGACTGCCTTTCACATTACGGTATAAATAATGACACAGAGTCATTTTTCGCGGCTAATTAAAGAACTTTGTCAGGTTGCAACAGTGATTACCAAAAGCACAGGCATCTGTAGCTCTGATTGAGAGAAACGTGCTCCTTGGCGTTCGCCTTGTTAATCCTCTCAGCTACCTCTCCTGGGAAAACCCATCCTCTCATCAAATATGGGCTTAAAACAAGAAACCATGGAAACAAGAAAGAGAGAGAGAGAGCGAGTGAGAGAGACAGAGACCTCTCTGAATTCCATGCAAGTTGCTCTCCTATATGTAAAGAGAATGACTCGAAAGTCTTTTCGCACCTCCGCTTGGGCTGGCATCGGCGGAACCAAATGTGGGTCGGGCTAAGACGAGTGCCCATGCAGGGGCAGAGCATCCTGATAGGCACATCTGACACATCCTCCTGTATCGGTGGGCTGGCGTCTCTCCACGGGGCCCCCCCCCCCCCCCCCCCTTACCGCCATGTCGACATGATACGCTGCACTGACTCTTCCCGCTCTCGCCGACGGAAAGGCAAATGAGGCAGCATGGCTAATTGCTCGTAAAAACAATTTTCCCCAAAAGAGACGTCAAACCAGGCCCTTGGATATCCTTCTAGGCAACTATGATGTGCGGAGCGAGAGTGCCACTGAAACGAGGTTTATTTTGGAAGCAAAACAAAATAAAAAATAAATACCGCCGACTAAACCGAATGTGTTGGATATCTATCAGTGCACACAATCAAAGAGCACGTGTCAATCTGGTGAGAAGTCTATTTTTCTCCAGCAGGGGGGAGAGGAATGGATCCAGAAATCCTCCAGATGAATGAATCACCCAGAGGACATACCACTTGGCTCTCATGCCGACAATTGATGTATGTTCAAAAGAAGACGAGCCAACGGTTTAGACTACAATATTGTTAGCGTTTTTTGTAAACTGCCATGTGCTTGTGAGATCGCATCTGCCCTGGTATCAAGTTCCAGAGGGGAGCTAGGATAATCACCAGGTGTTTTGAAGCTTCTCGTCGACTAAATGACATTCATTGATATTTACAGTCTCGTTTGCACGCGCGCGCGACACATTCTCTCATTCATGTCTTTCATATGTGTAATGAAGCTGCACGACTGGGAAAATTAGATTTTAGCGACAGACTTTTAATCATAGAGAAATCAAACAAAACATTTCGGGAGGGAGTGGGGTGGGGGGTCTGGGCGGGTGGAGATAAGCAGAAGCAGGAGCGATATCTAAAGTCTCAACGGGATCCTGGTGACAACAGCGCGTGAATATGCATCCCCTGATCGGTCCCAAGGACAACAGGAGTCAGGTGTCAGAAACCATAAACATCCCCGCAGTGAGCGCAATCCTGTGCGCAGTCTGTTGTTTGGGATCCTGTCACGGGTCATTAGAGGCAACGGAGCTCTACTGCACAGGCGGAAGATGGGGCCCGGGCAACCACATGCGGCGGCCCAGCGACCGGGTAGGGCAGCTGGGGAAGAGCTCTCAGGGGAGACTGGGCCCCGGCTGCGGCTCAGTGCAGCTCAGTGCAGCTCAGTGCAGACGCGCGGGCCCCCTCCTGCGCTGACGGGCGTCTGGGCTCCAGCCAGCTGAGCCCAGAGACCAGAGAGGGGAAGGATTGGGTCAGTCCTGCCTGGGTGGGGGGTGTTTTTTCTGGATGAACAGGAGGAAGAGAAGGAGGAGAAATGGAGAGGGGGGGTTGAAGGGCTAATGGCCACACTTGATAGTAAAGTGATCTGTGTTTGTGGGGTGATGGGGGATGCAAGCAGACGTTTAACCTCACCTAATGGGGGGTGCAGTGTGTGTGTGTGTGTGTGTGTGTGTGTGTATGCGCGTATGTGGGTGGGTGTGCTCATGTGTGTGAGTGTAGTGTGCGCAGTTGTGTGTGGGTGCGTGTGTGTGTGTTTGTGTGTGTGTTTGTGAGTGTGTGTGTGACCGAGTCAAGCGTTTGAATGTCAGCACGGTCTGTTAAAAGCTTTGGCTTCATGCACTTTGAAGCTGCGGCCCCTTTCGACTGCATCAGTTTTAGTTCTTGGTTCATTCTGAAATGTCAGCACTGTTATGGCAGCTCCAATCATTCGCCCTAAAATGCGCATTTCAACCAGTGAGATAGGAGATAGGAGGTGAAGGCTTTCAGGGTCATCCTGACGTCTGAACTACACTGAACCCAAGCAAGGGTGGCTGCCATGAGAAAAGTGACAAAGCTTAGGCTCAGGAAATAATACTAGCCACTGTATCACAGACATTAATCAAATGTGTTTTGGGATTATCATTTTGGAGTACACATGATATGCACACATAACATACATTGATGCAGGACATTTCACACACATGTTTCATTGACAAAGTGTTGAATTTCGGTGGTGTTTGATTTTCATAGCATAAATGCTGCATAAATGTATTCTTAACGTAGAACACAATAGGTTCAACTCACAATCTAGTTATTTCACATGAAAGTGATGGCTCACTCTACAATCACAAAGCTTGCTTTTTTCTCTTTTCTAGATTTTTCTTTTGGTTCGCACTGATAAGATTTTCCAAAATGATTTTTTTCCCGCCCAATATTCATGGGACATAGAGATGAAAGCATGTTTCGTCTTTCAAACATGATGAAAATTAAACAGCTAAAACTCCCGTGTTACGTCTTTGGCTTAAATGCCAGAAGAAACAGCCATTGATTCCCATACAACTGCACAGGATGTTAGCAGTTCTAAAGGTGTTAAACTAATTTCACCCCCAGAGTGAAGCAGGCCTTGAGCGTCTCAGATGTTTAAGGGCGGGAGCCGCAGCCAAGAGTTGAGACACATTTTTTTTCAAAGCGTTGTTCGAACGTCTTCATTTTGATATCAAGAAAAATCTCTAAAACATTCCACAAAGTTTAATGACTTTTTTTTTTTCTAAATGCGAGTACAGCATGAAAGGAAAGCTGCAGATGGCAGTACTCTTTCTATCAGATTTACCAGAGCAAAACTACAACTCAACTAAAACTTCCCAAAGTCTACTCTTAACATCCAGATTTGACTCGATACACAGTGCTTGTTCTAGGAACTGAATCCCAGCCATAGCTGTACACCCAGTGAGAGATTTGAGGTGAACAAGTCAGGTTTCTTGGTACTCTGTCTCAGAGATCTAAGTTTCAAACTCAGGTGTATGTATGTTTGTGGTAAATACTGTATAGGAAGGACAGGTGCCTCTGTGTGTATGCTGGCTGTGGACTGTGGATTATTGATAAATTATATTTTGTGACCAGAATATCAGGTGAGTTTTGGTGCAATAGACATCAGTATATATCCTTCTTATCTCACAGCATGGGTAATGCAAATATTTTGCTTCTAATTAAACATTTAGATTTGAAATGGATGTGATGGTTGTTTTTTTATATTTTATGAATATTTTAGTGAATATTCTGTCATACATATTTCAGCATATTCAACATTTCCTACCTTAAAATTCAGATATGGGAGCTGGTGGCGACAGACTGGTGGAAATATTAAGAACAGGTTCCTGCACTGGCCAGCAGCAAACGAGGCAGCTTCACCTGAGTGAAGGGCACCGTCAACATTTAGATGCTGATGAAACATTTATAGCTTGAATGAATATGGTGAGCCTTTTTCAATGGGGCATCACTCCTCTTGTCACTAGTGGCTTGGTGAGAAAATGCACCTGTGCGTTATTGCCAGCAATGTGACTTTCAAAAAGCATGTTTATGTCTTTCTGCGGCTCCAAGACTATACAGCAAACTGTTTTTCATGTTGCTTGGTAAGCATGAGAGAGACACATTTGAGCAGAAACCATCAAGTGTAAATGCATCATTGGTCGACGCTTAAATATTAATAGGAGAGCGCAACTAAGGCAGATGAAGAGTGGAACCAGCTCATGTTTTATTCCTGACACATGCGACAGAAGCGAACAAAAGCCTGATGTTTTTTTTTTTTTTTTTTTTTGAGGGGTGGGGGTAGAGGGAGGGTGAAAACGAATGAACACTCAAATATCTGCCTGGGAAAAAAAAAATAACATTTCAGGAAACTCAGCAGGCCATGTGAGCGCAGGCACCCTTAGCTATCGGTGAAAAGGTCACAGATATGAAGGTTATGATGGCGATTCATTGTATGACACACACAGCCCAAGCCCAGAGCGCTATGCCCACGTCAGACTCAAGCATAACAGAACAGCTCCCCACATGTGCCCTTTCTGTGGCTCGTTGTTTCATTACGGCTCGTTTGACTGCCTGGTCTGCCCGATCTAACAGGCCAAGAATTCCCTAGAATATTGTAGCCTCTTTGGATTCTTCTCAAGTGAGTCGACAGAGTTGCTTTCGATTTGGCCGGAAGCCTTTTATTATGACACACACTAAACCAGACTACACATACATCAATGGCACAACAGGAGGGGAGGTCACCATCCACACTGACGGGCACATTAATGGAGGATGGATAACAAAAAAGGTAACATAAGGACTAACGCTGGCATTAAACAGCATATCACACATACGAAATGAGGAACAATCACACATACTTTGACTATACGCAAAAGGGATACACAACCTGACCGCTGCAGCACGGACAAAACAACAACACAACACCCGGTGCATGCTGGGAGTCTAGGCAGCAGGCACCCCCAACACGCTTCAATATATTCCCATGAGCGGCGCTCTGATATAGGAGCTACACAACATGGAGGGCTGGTCTCTTAATCTCATCCCATTTTGCTGTATAGATTTTTTCTCTTTTTTCTCGTCTCCTTTCTTCTCTTCTTTTTCTCTCCCCTGATGTCTCACATCAGTGATTGAAGCTGAACCTCTCAAAGTGTACCATGATAGGGATTTTACAGGGGCGCTTCGAGCCATTTGAATCTCTCTCATGTAATAGCCTTTTTTATGAGGAGCATCTACTTCTCTCTCTCTCTCTCTCTCTCTCTCTCTCTCTCTCAAGCTTTAGTTTTTTTATAACATATCTAATTATCCACGAGGTCCAGGCCTGGAACAATATTATATTATTATCCCTTCCATACTTAACATTTTGCTAAGGCCAAGTCTGGTAATAAAGAACCGGCAAGATTGAGACATCAGAAAGTGCCAATCAGGCAAGATTACTAATTAAAAAGTCATCGGGCACCATAATCAATCTCGGGAATGTCACAATTCATAAACCAGCCTATCACTTTCCTGCTGAAATATTCATCTATTGGCATATATTAACAAGCCTGGTCCCGGTGGCAGGGCAGGTCTTAAAATGCAATGGCTGATGAGAACCTATGACCGTCCACTCTATTCAGCCGCTTCAGCACCCATCAGCATTTCATCTCTAGTTTGGTCTCCTTTTTTATATTCCCCCCTTTAAAAAATAAATGGGCAAGGCCTGGCTGGGTGGCCATAAAAAAACTGCCTTAAAACAAAGGGGAGGTTAACTTTTTCTTTTCATTTCTATTCTTATAATATTTTTGAGTTGGACTTTGTCAGTCTCCCCAACGCCCTGGTGGAGTTGTTTCTCTCAGATGCTGTCGGCATTGACTGGTAATGAGTGCCCGTGTCGGGGCGGCTGTGGGCTCCCGCTCCTGCATTCGGTCGTCGCTCAGTCTCACTCCAGTGCCTCCTTCTCCTCGGCTACTTCAGCGGCGGCTCACCGCACCCACCAATTAAGAATGTTCTAGAAGCACATTGCCTCCCTCCGGAGCACATAAGTGAGAAAGGGCTCAGAGATAAACAGATACAGAGACACACACACACACACATACACTCACATACACACACACACATAGCTGTACACAAGGGGACACACACTAAGACACACACAAACTCACACACACACACACACACACACACACACACACACACACAGTCTCAGTTGCAAAATACACAAGCCCGCATACTGACAACAAAAAGATACTCCCGATGAAAACAAAAGAAGAATCAGTCGTGTCCCTCAAAAAACACGAGGCACAAGGCATTCACAAACAAACGAGGGAGAAAGATTAAACGCTGGAGGACCACGCGCTAAAAATATTCCACTAATGCCTCCGTAACTAACCCACTCTGCTCCCATGCAAGTCAACAGGGAACACTTTTTTTTTTTTTTTGGCTTTACAAAGGCTCTTGCTCTTAAAAAAGGCCAGCAATCAAAGGGAAAAAATCTCTATCTTCGGTTGCTATGGCAGAGGCTGAATGTATTTCTGTCTTGTGATGTGGCGAAGAGGATCACAGGAGAAGGCGCCTGGTCATTTGTGCGGCAGCCAGAGCACCCTCCACAGAGACTAGCCACTGCCACAGGGAACGCACTCCTCAACCAAGGCTGAGGAACCACTCATAGACCCCTCAGCACAAATCAACACAGAAACCAGCAAGGCTCTGAGAGAGAGGGAGAGAGAGAGAGAGAAGGAGAGGATGACTGAGGAACGACAGAGTGAGGAAGGGTTGGAGGAGAGAGGGTGACAGAAGTGGATAAAAAGAAGTGAGCAAGGCAGAGAGAGGAGAGAGAGTGTGAGGGAGGGATAGAGTGAGGGAGGAATGGAGGAGAGAGGATGACTGAAGTGTGGAGCGGAGCAAGGCAGAGAGAGAAAGAAGGAGAGACTGAAGAAAAAAGAAGGGAGTGAGGGAGGGAGGGAAGGATAGAGAGAATCAACAGAAGTGGGAGGTAGGAGAGAGTAGAAAGAGGAGATGAAAGAGAGAGAGAGAGCATTGAAGAGAAAAAGGGTGCAATAGGAAAGAGAGGGAGGAAGAGAGAAACATGTGGAGGTGAGAGAAAGATGGAAAAGATAACTGAGAAAAGGGGGAGGGAGAGAGAGCACGGAAAAGAGAGAGAGATGAGAAGAGATATCAGCAAAACAACAAAGATAATTGGATAAAAGGGAGTTTTGGTAAGGGTACTGCATTTAATCTGTCCAGCGCTGCTAGGCTGTGACGGAGGCCTTAGATGTTCCCTGAAGCTCTCTAGGGTAAATAAAGACACTCTAACGCGCCACACAGTGCACTCACATCATCTCATCTCAACAACTCTGTGGAACATTCATTGAGAGGGCGTCAGAAAGAGAGAGAGAGAGATAGATAGAGAGAAGGGAAGAGACCCAAAAAGAACTGCAACGTTCTAATTGGATGTGTTTCTCCAGCATTACAGATTCTACAACTCTGTGTAGACAGAGTGAAATAAAGCCTCGAGGAGAAAGATACACACGTAAACATAAATATATATATATATATATATATATATATATAAATATATAAGAATAAACCTAAAAATAAGTACAGTTTTCTGAATGGTGTGGTTTCTGTTTGTACTCAACTATAGTACTCTGGAGTTTTTATTTGAGATAACAAATGCTGCGGTGCTCTGTTATATACAAATAAAGGTCAAAGTGGAGGCAAAGCATCCATGTGGTGGAGTGTTATGAGGTGAAGCCTGGGTAAAGCTTGCTCACTGTAACCGCAGGTCTTCACTCTGCCAGGCATCATGGACACAGCGGGCCTGCAGTGTCTGTTTTGAAGAGCAGCCCCAGTGCTCACGTGACCTGAAAGGGCCCCAGTGCTCCCTCTCCTTACTGGGACTGTGATGGCACTAGAAGCCCTCTCTGACCCAAAGCCCTGAACGAAAAATCAAACCCTTCCCCCAAAGGGAGAGCGAGAGAGAGAGAGAGAGAGAGAGAGAGATGGAGAGAGGGGGAGAGAGAGAGAGAGGCACTCTCTTTTTTCTCCTCTTCCCACTCCCCTGCCATTAAATCACACAAATGAGAGACAACCAAGAAGAGAGGAAATGGATCTTCCGTCTCGCAGCGTGGTGGAGAAGCCGAGGAAACTGCATGGAAACACCACAGGTGCATGTTGGCTTTGCCTTGTCGTCTCCCTCTCTATCTCGCCCACTCTCCCTTCCCCTTCCCTTTCTCTCCCTCTCTTCAGATCTAAGGCAGGCTGGGCAACACAAGCAGGGCCCAAGAAGACCTCTCACGGAGCTGAATGGAGCAAAAGCAAGGCCCAAGAAGAGCTCTCACGGAGCTGAATAGAGCAAAAGGGCAGGCAAGGTGAGTCCTAATGGAAAGTCAGCTGGCTGAGACAATGGCCAATCTGTTACTAGTTGTGGCAAAATGAGTCCCTCCCCCACTCCCCCACCCCATCACAAACAGAAATCAATACGCATTGTGGCCTCCTTCCTCTTTCGGCATCATTTGTCTTTTAAGCAGAAACACTGTCGCTTCCCTTCGGCTCCATGTCCAAGAGCCCAACCCTCTCTCTCGTCCCCACACGGCCCCACATCACCCCACACCAGCCCTGGTCTTAAATTCCCAGGATGCTTTTCCTGTTGGATACATCCCCTAGCGAGTTCCATTTAATCAGAAAAAATTATTGCTTCTTACTCCATCCCAACAGACAGAGGGAGAAAGATAGTATTGTCCGCCCAAAAAAATCTATCAACCCAGAGGTGGATTGCTTTTCCCTCTCACGTATGAGGGGGGGCATATAATACACGCTATTTAGATACAGGACAGCCAATGCGAAATGAAAGGGCCTGAATTGATAGGTTGCAGACTCTGGGCAGGATCGCGTGAAAGCCATTTCTCCTCCGTATCGGGCCTCTGCAAGCCGACACAGAAAGAGGAACTGCTCCAGATATTAAAGGCTGGAATTCTATTTCACTACATGTCTGGGTGTGTGAGTGTGAGTGTGAAGGTTAGCCAGCGAAAAAAAGGGGCAAAAAGGAGAAAAGAAAGAGGAAGGAAAAAAAAAAACGGCATGGAAGCATTTCACAATGGCACTGGCTCTGGGAAAGTGCATGATTTTCAGCGTAGGAAATGCCTGTTCAACCTTTATGATGTTTGTGTGTCTGTCTGTGTGTGTGTGTGTGTGTGTGTGTGTATGTGTGTGCTTCTAGGCTGAAAGGTTACCGATACAACAATGTGTCAGGTGACTATTGGCTTGCACTTATCTTGCTGGAAGAACCTGTTGGGTTCCAGTATTTTTTTAAACATTTTTTTTCTTTTTCAAAGCCTGGTGGCAGTGTATTGAGAAGCCTTTTAATCAGCCATCAGCTAAGTGCCTTTCCCTCTTAAATGAGAACCAAATGTCACCAATTTCAGGCGAGAAAAATAATTGCGGTTGTAAATGTCACAAGACCCAAAATCAACAGTAATAAGTGCTTTGATCAATAATGTATCATGCTGTCAGGTACAGACGCATGCTGCATTAATCAACTCCCCCGTGAACGACAGAGTCTGGGGCAGAGTGGAACTCTGCACCCCCTGGCGTGCACCGAGCCAGGGGGAAAGATCCGATACGCCGATTTTGGCCGGAGCTAAAAGGCTTTGATTAGCATACGATATCAGAGAGCTGAAAGAGCGAGAGAGAAGAGAGAAAGAAGGAGAGAGAGAGGGAGGGAGGGACAGAGGCACAGAGATAAAGAGTCGCGATAGACAGGCAGACATGACGCAGGTGCATATGTCTGATGCTGGACCCTATCTGACATCTCCAGCATGACAGGACGGGGTTTTGCCTGGGTGTGTCAGATGGTATCACAGAAGAAGGATGCAGATTTGGCACATTGATAAGCCGACGGGTGACAGTGTTTGACTGCACCGGGTACAGGGCTGATTTCGGAGGAGTGAGTCTTATGCTGTTTGACTTTTTACGCCATTCAGGCTAGGTGCAACCAGAAATGGTTGGTTTTAGCACACTTCTTTTTTTTTTTAAACGCACAAAATAGTTCTCCCTTTACAGTAAATATTATATACAGCCTAAATTGAGTTAGATTCAGAGTGTCCATTTGGCTTGGTTTCCACGGCACCCAACCCCTGCCACTTTTTCCTGGGCGTGCAGGTTCACACAATCTCATAAGAGATGTGGCCTGTTCCCCCCCTCCTTCTTTATCGTCCAAGCGTCTATTTTTATGTGTGCGATTTTAACTCAGCTGAGAGTTCATAGCCTCTCTGCTGTTCTTTATTGTTGCCATTCTTCAGAGATGAATTGCATTACTGTGGGGGGCCACCTCTCAAACACAGGGCACACCTCATTCATCCAATACAATAACCCCACCCATCTGGCAGACTGGGCCCGCCACGTCACTGATCCACTCCGACATCTGGTCCACATCACATATGTCAGAGTAATGGTGACACACACGCGCGCACACGCTTAGCTTAGCCTAGCCTCGCCTCACCCGTTCCCCCGATTGATGCAATTCAAAATAGCAAATCAAATTACCCTTTACACTCTCCTACCCCTGCATCCAACCCCAGTAAGTGCTGCAAGAACACTGACCACACATTAATTATTAAAAGCCACAGGACTCTGGCTTTATACACCCCGGCAGCGAAGGAACACCTCCATGGTGAAGAGAAGATGCTATCGCGCCCTGCACACAAAAGCAGAGGGACGCTAACGTGCTGCTAAAATCCTGATCAATTTGGGTTAATCCCCTCACTGTGTGCCCTCCACAACTGTGTGTGTAGGTGTGTGTGTGTGTGTGTGTGTGTGTATGCATCTGTGTATGTGTGTATTAGACTGCTGTGTTTCCAGATTGCCATCAAGTCCTGGGAAATTGTATTTTGAGGCAATTTCAGGACTAACAATGGAAGTCAAGGCAAGAGAAAGGAATGCAGGGCGTGGCTTGGTGTGTGAGGCTATACCTTTAGGATGTAGTCGGAATTGATTTTGTGTACAAAACAAAGAGCAAGCCCCATGCATTCAGCTGGACAAGGCAGCAATTAAAGATGCCATTGTGTGGACAATAGACTGTGCCTGGCATGTTCAGATTAACGATTCCCAACGGTTTTGTTTTGGCCTCGAATAAAAAGGTAAAGAAGCTGTTCTCAACTCCCCTGTGTAACAATATGTTTGCTTAATAATGGTTAAAGGGGTGGCAGAAAAAAATTATGTTATATTTTCTCCGGGAGTCCATTGTGTGCTTTTTAAAAAATCATCACAAGAGTTGTGCCTGCAGCATCCGCTGAGAATCCGGTGTCACATTTCCTTTTGACATGCTCCTCAAAAAAGCTTAATTAGTCCTCCAGTACTTAAGTAGCATCAGCTAATGAAATTCATTAAGCAGTTAAGCGTTGCGATTTCCTTGCTTTTTCACTGGCAGCTGACGGAGGCGAGGTGGGTGGAGGAGAGGGAGGTGAACTATGTGGGCAACCGAACTGAACAAAAGAATCCTCCTCCACAGAGAAATCTGAAGCTCATTGTCACAGAACACAGATAACTCTTATTAGCAACTGTTCACTCCGTTAGCTTTAGCCAGCAGCCACCACTGTAAGTTAGTGAGGGACACGCTGCTCTTCTGCTTGGGTGATATTCTCCATTAACAGCCGAGGTCTGGAGGGGTCTGCAGGGACTGGGCACTGTGTTGTGTGGAGATGATGATTCTATTGAGAGGACTAGCGACTAGCGGTCTGGGGTGTGGGGCTAGGAGGTTCACTAAGGTAATGTCGCAATCCAAAGGCACGGGAGGTGATTTGCAGAGGGTGGTCAGTGGCACTGATCAATACATCTCTGGAGGAAAGGGGTTGGGGAAGGGTGAGTGTGTGAGATGAAGCCACATTTCTGGCTCTCTGCCCGTCACCGAGCCAAACCTGATCCATCCCCAGGGTCTGACTTACCCCGACACCCCCCCCCCCCCCTCTCCCAGCCTCCTGTCATGTAATCCCAGGACTACCCAACAGCAAACAACAGCACAGCATCCTCAGAATGAAAGAGGAGGAATTCAGGTACACACAGAAACACACGGGGAGATGTGTGTGTGTGTGCGTGTGTGTGGGCGGGGGTAGTGAGACCTAAATAAAAGATTTACTGCATTCAGATGATCTAAAGACATATCTATTAAAAAAACAAAAATCGACAACAGGGAAGTGTGGGAGCACAACCTACTGTTTGAAAGAAAAAACACCCCTTATCTATTCCAAACAGTAACGTCAACATTACCACGTATTTACACATATCGTAAAAAAAGAGTCTCGGGACCATAAATATCACTGCAGCCTATACCAGGTGATCAAATGAATTCTTTAAAAGCATACGGGATGAAAGGAGGTAAAAAAACAAGCTGGTCACGTAGTATAATTACGATGGAAATGACTTTTATACGTATGCACAGTCAGACTGCTACACATAGCCACACAAAGAGGTGGATGCGTGAGCAGCACACTTGCAGGCATACATTAGAGTCACTCCAATCACATGGTGCAACAATAACCTCCGCGCAAGAACAAAGAAGAGGCAACGGGAGATACAATTTACATGACAACAGAATACACACACACAAACACGCACACACACACACACACACACACACACACACAGAGAGAGAGAGAGAGAGAGAGAGAGAGAGGGGGAGAGAGAGAGAGAGAAAATACATAGATTCATAGACAGAAAAACTCACACAAGAAGATAGAGCATAACAAATACGCTGAGGCAATGTGAGACCAATGTCAGTGTGTATAATTGGGCTGGTGGGGGCTGACTGATTTGCCAGGACAAAACAGCTGTAGATGTAAATGCTGTATTATTCATCAGTATTGTTGCCATAAAGAGCTACTGTGTTGTGCCATTATGCTGTTGTTGTAAAAAATTAAATGATGTCATATCTACACAGATGTAACTATTTGACGGAAAGTTCCTACAAGAATGTACCAAACTCCCAGTGTTGAAGCTGTACACCTTGAGCTTTTCAGAGGAGCTGCTGCTGCTGCTGCTGCTGCCAGCTTCTGATTAAGTAGGGTATTTTTTCCCTGAGCCGTTGGTGAAAAAAATACAACAAAACAAAAAGCCAGACTGGTAGGTATGATAAGCAAGGCTATCATTTTTCCTGCTCTCTTTAAAAAGGGCAGGTTAAAGTATGAACCTTGCAAAATAGCATGTAGCAATTTGTTGTAGAACTTACTGCAGGGGTGTATGCAATCGTTCAGTGGTGTTGTTCGTTCGTTCAGGTTTAGTATATGCTCACTCTTACCCTCTGCTTCCTTTGACAGCGCTGACTGATGCAAAACCACAGAAAAGACACAGAGTACACAGACACGCACATGAATACAGACAAACAAATGCATTGACTAGACCCATACACAGACACAAAACAAATTGCCGAACACACACACAGACACACACAGAATATGCCTGCACCAGATAGCGAGACGAAATGCCAGACGACACCAACATGAACCGCAGCGAAATAACATTTACATGACCAAATCACAGGCTGGCACACACAGAGTAGGGCCCGGGCGCAGACCTGCGTCATAAAGCTGTCTCCTCGGGCCCCCGAGCCCCTTTAATTTACACAGCAGCAGCAGCAGCAGCAGCAGCAGCAGAAGCAGACAGTAGAGGCAGCCCGGCCCGCTGCAGCACCGACAGCAGCAGAAGCAGCATCACCCCAGAGCCCAGCGCGCTGACCACGCACATTCCCTGGGATCCATCCGCAGCTATTACTGCCGCTGTTGTTTCAAGCAGAGATTAAATGAGGGGCGCGAGGAGGATAAATTCAGAGGGATCTGTCCAGGGCCGCCAGACACAAAAATCAATGTTTTATCTATGGGAGAATTCTAATGAAGGCGCAGCTGGACTTGGCTTACAAATCGCCGGCAGGTTTAGCTCTTTTGAAGCTCAACGTGATTTTCCAGGCCTTCCGTGTAAAGTTAAGTAAGGGACTAATTGAGAGGGTTGTTTTAAAAATAAGTAAGCGGTAGGGGGTGGGCTTGATGTGTCATGAGCAGTTTTGTTTCGAAACCTCTCCTCTTAAGCGGACGCGTCAGATCGGCAGGAATGCGCGGATGTCTGAGTTATGGCGGCGACGCCGTTTAGTGTCAGAGATTAGGTAATTAATTGGCCCGGTCGAAATATGATGCATTTTATTTTGGCGGGCCGGGCATCTGCCAGGAACTGCCGGGGCTGTTTGGAAGGCCCTGTACAAATGGCGCTCCCTTAACTCGCGATGACTCACAGCGAGCGCCATCAATCATGAGATTTACTGTCCTTCTCACATATCAGAGCGAGGAGAATTGACTGAAATTGACACACAAATACGGACCACCGCTATGTGCTGCAGCGCTGAGGAGAGAAAGAGGCTGGGGAGGGGTGTGAGAAGGCGGTGGAGTCGGGTGGGGGGGGTGGGGGGGGTGTTGTGGCTAGGCAGCAGGGCATTTGCCATGGTGATATTATTGGGAAGGTACAGATTAAGAAGGGTCACGGTGAGGTAGCCGCGCGAGCTTTAAAGTCGGGTTATGCCTCACCACGGAAGAGAGGAGTGTGCGTTTAGATTATGGGTAATCGTTAACACACAGACTGTCCTCTCATCAGTGGGAAAGAGAGAGAGAGAGAAAGAGAAAGAGAGTACGGCCAAATTCACTCTGAGAATGATTTAAATCCAGAAAATGGACAGTCACAGTGTTTCTCCAGGAGGTCAAAAGTCAGCAGCCATGCCACAGCTTCTAAACCTGGTCTGTTTGTATTCACAGCAACCCCCATGCATTGGGTGCTGTCTGGCACACCATGGTCTACCACCGGGCACAGTTCAACTAATGACCACATCCTGCATTCCTTGAGAATCTGGTTGCTTGCCTCAGCCTTACCCCTCTCTGTCACAGAGTGAACCTCAGGATGATTGGCATTTCCATGTTATGTGTATGATGAATGTAGTATATTCTTGAATTGATCCTTGTGATGTGGGCGGCAGTCTGATCATGGTTTCGTTGCAATCTGAAGTACCTGCCATAGTTGTATAATTTGATTAGAGTCTCACTTTAGTTCTTTATTTAACCCAGCCCCCCTGGGAATAACCAATCAGAGGGCTGTTGGAGAGAACTTAAAGGATTGGCGTGTGGCGAATGCATAGCGATAGATGTTGAGGAGACTTTAGAGTGCTGCTTCTCTTCTCCTATCTTTGAACGCGGGGATCCTCTCTTCCCTGCTTTCTTCTATCACTCTGTCTATCTGTCCTCTTCTCCCCTGCTCTCCTACTCTATCACTCTATCTGTCCTCTCTTCCCTGCTCTCCTTCTCTATCACTCTGTCTATCCTCTCTTCCCTGCTCTCT
The DNA here is from genome assembly GCF_900700415.2 of Clupea harengus. Taxonomy (NCBI): domain Eukaryota; kingdom Metazoa; phylum Chordata; class Actinopteri; order Clupeiformes; family Clupeidae; genus Clupea; species Clupea harengus. The sequence goes on along the minus strand of NC_045153.1, from coordinate 20,860,792 downwards.
TCTATCACTCTGTCTGTTTAATTTATTTATTTGATCATTCAGGTATATTTGTTCTAATTGACATCCAGCCTGTTTATTCAGTTGTTATTATTTACAGTTGTACTTTGGGTTTTATCTTACATCCATTCGGGTTTTACCTTACATTTTTACAACATTTAGGCTTACCATTTATTGTATTCACAATTAATTAACCATTCATTTATAACTCCTTGTGTACCATGCCATTATATCTATCCGCTGGCTTATATACTGCCTGGTAATATTGAAGGTAATTTAATAATTTCATGGAATCGAATTAATTGTATTTTTCCACCATGTTTACCACTCGAATGCATTCTACTGTCCCCTAAAGGTTCAGATTGTATAAACCTTCCATGTATTGTATAAACCTTCCAGCCTGGTGTTTTTTTAGCCGTTGGTAACATGTTGGTTACAAGAGAGAGCCATGAAAAACTCTTAGCAACTTAGTCACAGCAGGCAGCAGGGCATCTCTGTACTGCTCTCCACCAATCAGTGAGTGCTCTCAGCCCAGGCATGTGTGCCTCTCTCTCGGCATTTAAATATGCACATACTGAAACACCCTCTCTCTGTCTCTAACTCTCTCTAGCTTTCAAGCTCTCTTTCTCACTTACTCATTCTATCTCTCTCTCTCACACACACACACACACACACACACACACACACACACACACACACACACACACACACACACACACACACACACACACACATACACACACGCACGCTCTATCTCTCTGACTGTGTCTTCGCAGTAAATCTCTGAAGTCTACACCGCTACTGTATGTGAATTATGGAGATCTGGTTAACTCCTCAGCATTGTCCTGTCATCAGTACTACTCTCGTTTAAGTGAGGAGCAGACACTGTCACAGTAGGTTGCGCATACGCATTTCGTCGTCTTCCCCTCCCCGCACGCTGTACATTTGTTTGTCAAACTCTCATCATTCTTTAAATATTATGAGGCCAGCCCTGCTTGGAGGCACAGAAGCACCACACCATGAAATTGCAGCAGTCGCATTCACTTCAAGCAATCCAGAAAAAAAGGGGGGTTGCCCTGAGCTCTCCGCACATGGGCAGATGACAAGGCTACAGATCCCTAAGGTCAGAGGTCAATGTTCTCCCTCTGCTTTTATCACCACTCCCTCTTATCTCCACTGAAATAGCAGCAGCTTATTTACCTGAGTTGCCTATGGAAACAGAGTTTTATAACGTCAATAATGCCGCAAGCTATTAGGGCCAGTGCATGTATCTATTCTTGCTATGATGTGAGATTGGTTGTTTTGGCCAGTTTATGACGTTTTTATGTACGTATATAGATATTTATATGTCAGGCCACTGAGGTCAACCATTGGTGTAATGGGATGATGCACCAAAGACAGTAACAGCGGGGGAGCAAGTGTCTTACAAATATGTATAAGCAATAACCTAAAGCACGACATGCATTTATTTCCTACATCGCAGCAGTCTGCGGTGAGAGCGGATTGCAGTGAAAAGAGCACAGTCTAGAGGCTTGTAAAAATAACACAGCTGCGTCGGGTGACCAGCAGAGAAGAGGGGCGTTTTGGAGAGGCTGTTGTAAATGTCAGGAAGCATTGGGGTCACTCCGACCTGCCAACCCCCCCCCCCCCCCCTACCCACACCCCCCTCACACACACACACACACACACACACACACACACACACACACACACACACACACACACACACACACACACACACACACATACACACAGAGACACACACACACACACACACACAAACTTCCAGGCTGCCAGATCACTGACAAGAGAACAGCAACCCTGGCTGCTTTGCTCCTAGCCGCTCTGGAACCATTAACTGGGAGTCTTGTCACCCGCTGATTAAACAGAGCCCTCCTCCCCCCGATCCCCTCATCGTCTCCCTCCCATCCTCTTGTAATTGGTCAGACATTACACCAACAGGTTTTCACAGAACTGCTTACACATACACTTAGACACACACACATGCAAAAGAATCAGGGCAGTCGTACAGCAAATCCACATATGTGCCATACACATGTATGCACGTACACACACACACACACACACCACAAACTCACACACAATACACAGATATAGTATGTTTATGTGCACTGATACACACAAACACACACACACATACAAATAAATTCACATAACACACACACACACACTCACAGACACACTCACACACACACAATCTCATCCATCAAAGCCCAGCCTGCACCAAGCTTCTCATTGTGATGGGTGGGCCTGCACCAGTCATCCTGTGGACAGCCCACCCCTGATGCCAATTGGAGGTGCCAGCGGTTGACCCTGAGCCTGGGCAGCATCTCTAAATGGTGGCAGATTAAGACCCGGGCTGTCAGCCGCCTGCAGACCGGCCCAACCCTGGGCAACATCCTGGAGAGTAATGAAGGTGAAGATGCCTGAATAATTAACAAGCACCAATAAAGACTTCAAGCCCCTTCTCTATCTCTTTCTCTCTTTTTCTTTCTCTCTCTCTCTCTCTCTCTCTCTCTCTCTCTCTCTCCGGAGGAGGAGATATGGAGGGGAAAAAATGTGGCCATGGCGGAGGGAAGAAATGCCTTTACAACTCGCAGGCATGTGATGTTTAATCCATAAATTCAGCCTGTGGGTGCTGGGGGGGGCAATATTGTGTGTGTGTGTGTGTGTGTGTTTGAAGAGGATAGTGAGAAAGCTAGGGAGAGAGAGAGAGACAGACAGACAGACGGACAGAGAGAGAGAGAGAGAGAGAGAGATAGGCTAATTGACTTCTATCAAAGAGCTGTTTCCAGCCCTACTCCAGATCTCCCTGCATTAGAAGTGGCAGGTGGGGGGTGGGGGGATCTCTCACACGCTTCATACACACCTCATCAGAAACGCTGAGGTCACTCGGGGACCACTCACCTCATCTGCAGCACTTCACACACACACACACACACACACACACACACACACACACACACACACACACACACACACACACACACACACACACACACACACATTCACTTTCTCTCTCCCCTTCACACACACAAATACTCACACACACACATTTTCTCACTCCCCTTAACACACACACACACACAAATGCTCTCACACACACACACACACACACACTTTCTCTCACCCCTTCACACACACACACACACACACACACACACTCTTAACGTACATCCCTCCATCGTCAGTAATGTCTACAATTTGATTTCGCTCCTCTCAGGCAATTGCAGCAGACAACGTAGGGCTGAGGATCGGTAAATAGTCAGACAGCCAGCAGAGGTATTCTTAGAGAATGAACAGTAAGTGCCACGAGGAGAAGAGAAGAAGCTGTCTCTCTCTCTCTCTCTCTCTCTCTCTCTCTCTCTCCCTTTCTCTCTGAGTCAGTATGTTTTTGTCTACATGTCGGCTGTGGTGGTTTCTCATATATGAGTATATCCCCCCCCCCCCCCCTTTTTTCCCCCTAGCCCCTTAAAACTTACGAGATGGTAGAAAAAGCGAGAGAGGGAGAGAAAGAGAGGGCGAGAAAGAGAGGGAGATAGAGTGAGAGAGCGAAAGAGGGTGAAAAAAGAGGCCTTGTTCCTATCAAGCATCCAATCAGGCAGGCGTGGGTGAGGCTGCCGGCTGCTCTCTGCATTATAATATCGCTCAAAGGAATCGGCAACATTAAAAAGGCTCTCAGCACGCAAATGGTAGCGAGTGGCTCCGAGAAACGATGGGGACGCGTTCAATTATCGGTGTGACCACAGGGCTCTTTCTCTCTCTGACACACAGACACACTCCGTCTCTCTCTCTCTCTCCCTCTCTCTCTCTCTCTCTCTCTCTCTCTTACACACACACCAACACACTAACCCTCTCTCTCTCACTGACACACACTAACTCTCTTTCTCACACACACACCAACTCTTTTACGCTCTCGCTCTCTCTCTCTCTCTCTCTCTTTCTCTTTCTCTTTCTCTTTCTCTCTCTCTCTCGTTCATACAGCACTTTGCCAGCACAGCGGTTAAAAAGCATTCTCGTTTCCTGCACACTTCAGTTCTATTCCCCCCCTTCAGTTTGGCCTGCTCTGCTGCATTATTCACCATAATTGCTCAAGGTGGGCGGTGTGCTGGTGTGTGTGTGGATGGGGAGAAGGCCAGGAAGCTGTGAGAGTGAGTGAGTGTGTGTGTGTGTGTGTGTGTGTGTGTGTGTGTGTGTGTGTGTGTGTGTGTGTGTGTGTGTGTGTGTGTGTGTGTGTGTGTGTGTGTGTGTGTGTGTGTGTGTGTGTGTAGTGATGTTCTAGCTGGCAGGGTCAGGGAAGATTTGTCACGTGCAGTTGTGTGGCAGTAAGCGACAGTCCCTGTGGGGGCGGCAGGAGGACAAGAAAAAAAAAAAAGAAAAAAAAACAGGTCGACCGACATCAGACACGGCCCCTCAGCACAGGAGTGCAGGGCCGTAACACAGGGGCCACGGCCCTCATCCCCCCAACAGGGTCATCGAGAAATAAACCTTTAGAAACGCAGCATTTTTTCCACACAATACAGTCCGAGCTGCACACGGTCCTTGCCGGAAAATAAGTGCTTTTCAAAGTCAGAGGAACGTTCCAAGCCCAGCCCAGCCGGGGTGCAGTTCACTCTCACTGTGTCTGAACAGCATGTATGGCCATGTATCATCGACACACGCCAGTCAGAGTGGACCACCTCCTTGTTTGGACTGACTTACAGTAAATATGTATGAGCTCAGAAAAAATACAGTTTCGGCAGCGAATCACTTTTGAAAACATTCGATTTGAGGACGACAGGTGTATGTGTGTGAGTGTGTATATACGTGTGTGCGAGTGCGAGTGTGTGTGTGTGTGTGTGTGTCTGTGTGTGCAGGGAAAAGGGTAATGTATCCCTGATACAGGGTAATTGTGCTATTATAGCTGTGGAGCGGCTCACAGGAGTCCCCCGCTGTGCTTTTGTGAGGCAGAAGAACACTGTTTATCCAGGGGGGTATTTTCCGGGTATCAGAGAGTGAATGGGTCCGGCGGTGGTGGAAGACACGGGATTTGCACATTTATAACACCCCAAAATCTACTTTGCCATCCTTTTGTGCGGACGACAGGGGTAAAGAAAACAAATGCGGTTGGAGGGGGTGGTGGCGTTGGCGGGGGTGGGTCTGATATCGTCAAGTGTCAGATTTGAAAAGTGACAGAATCGGAGGAACAGATGAAAGCAAAGACCTGTGCGCTCACAGATACACTCACACAAAGACAGAAACGTACACACTCACACGTGCTCGCTTCCATACTCACTCACACACACACACACATACACACACACACACACGCATGCATGTGGTTGAGGCGAACTCGTTTGCGAGACAAGGGGGTTTAAAAGCTGCGTTGAGCAAAAAAAAAAAAAAAGACTCTCTGCCGAAGACGAATTTGTGAAGTTATTCAAATGAAGCTCAGATACCGATGTTCAGAACAAGTAGCGGAGCGGTGTGAATTTGAATCGCCGCACTTTGCCGTGCGTGTCCCTCCCATGTGGACTCCACTAGTGGGGGGGGGGCGGCCTGTATCCAGCTCTGACGCCACGCCGTGCCAAGTCTCGCCTCCACCCTCCGCTCCACTGGTAAATAATGCATAGCTACCCTACGTGAACAAACCGCTCAACAGCCGATTCCCTGTCCTGTCACACCTGGGTGGTGAAAATGGTAAAAGCCCTGGGGGAGGTGGGGCTTTGGATAGGTGCTGGCCTGACTAATCGGCAAGGCCGCCACATTAATTATCCACAGGGAACACCAATGCCAGGGCCTTGGTCAGCGCTGGAACAGGAGATCTTCGGTAATTATCAATTAGGACAGCATTCAATGCATGAGCTCAGTGGCTCACTCGCTCCACTCACATACACACACACACACACACACTCACACACACACACTCACATTCACACACGCACTCACACACACTCACACACACACACACACACACACTCACACTCACACACACACACACACACATTCACACACACACTCACACACAATCACACACACACACACACACACACACACACACACACACACACACTCACACATTCACGCACTTACTCACACACTCACTCACTCACACACACACACACTCACTCACTCACACACACACACACTCACTCACTCACACACACACGCACACACACATGCAAACATATACTCAAACACTGATGCCCTACCCTCCTCCCCCCAACAAACACAGTTTAGAGAGCTTCCTTAGCTGAGACAGGCTAAAGGCAAGTGGAACATAATAATGTCTCTCCCTCTCTCTCTCTCTCTCTCTCCCTCAGTCTCTCTCCTTCCCTCTCTCTCTCTCTGCCCCCTAAACTAATAACATTCAGTGCGGGCCAGCTTGAGGCTGGATGTGGCTGGTGTTTTTTCTCTGATTACGGCCCTGGCTGTGTACACTGGCTGCTGTCTCAGCCATGCGTTTAGTCACAGCACAGCACAGTTATTAGTCAGGACTGCACCAGGCATTGTGTGTGTGCTGGCTCTTTCTGATTAATGGCAAAAGGGCAGCCTGTGAATAGTAAGCACAGGTCGGCAACCTTTGCACACACACACACACCCGCACACACACGGGAGCCCAGCAGGAGAGGCAGAGAGCAAAGCTCAAAGAGAGAGAGAGAGGGTGAGAGAGAGTGCATGTTTGTGTGTGTGAGTGAGAGAGAGAGAGAGAATGCATTTTTGAGAGAGAGAGTGAATGCATGTTTGTGCGTGTGTGTGTCAGAGAGAGAGAGAAAGAGAGTGAGAGAGAGAGAGAAAGAGAGAGAGGAGAGAGCGAGCCGCTGGGAACATTTCCCCAAACACCAGCTGAGAACACATACACATTGGCTGGATGTTTGAAGAAAAGCCATTTGCATAGCACACAATGTGAACCGCTACAATAGAAATCTGCACCTCAGAGCATCTCCCCATCCTCAGATCTTTTGTAATGGGGGCTGATTTTATCTCCATGTGATGAAGCAGAGAGATTACAAAGACAGAGAGAGGGAGCCATGGAGGGGAGGTGTGTGGTCATGGTGATGATGCTGATGGAGGGGACATTGAGAGGGAGTTAGGAGGGTGCCGTTGGGGTAGGGGTAGGAGGGGTGGAAATAAATGCAGTTCGGCTCCAGGGAAAACGGATGCTTGCATCATGGTGCAGCAGGCACAGGGGAGTGAGGCTGGCTGGCAGCCTTGGCTCCGACTCCGGCTCCGGCTTCAGCTCCAGCCCCGCTGGTGAAGTGACTCAGAGAGGAAATCAATAAGGCCATTGAAAATAACCCCAGCTATATGCATATTCACGACAGCTAGGGGAGGGAAAAATACCACTCGCGCTAAAGCCATTGTTCACTCCGGGGAAACTGACAGAAGTTATAAATGGCCAGCGCTCCTCTCGGCACTGTCATGGCACAGGGCCAAACAGGTATTTGTTCAATTTATGATCGCATGAAGGCATTCAGAATGCCTCCCCCTTCGTGAAGAAATGGCTGATAATGGCAATGCAGTAGCTTTGAGATAGTGAACTTCTGCCATCTATCATATTTTCTATTTACTGGTAGCCGTAATCTACAGGGACTGTCCTTAAAAAACGAATACCGCGTTGCATTTCGTGGGGGCTGCACGGCCAATTATTTCCTGCGTGAGGCAATGTGCCAGGGCTTAAATTAAAGGCTTGACAGTTAACCATTAAAAGAGACTTACTTTTATTAGGAAATCCTAAGGAAATCTATTTCCACACCAGCACCGGGGGCTCCATTGGAGCGCCTGTCACACAATGAGGTTGAGATTCATGGGAGGAGAATGTAAAGAGGCTGACCTATGACCCCTCCTCTCCACACAGATTCCGTTTCTCTAAATTGTTGTGGGAGTAGAGTGTGAACGGCCATTGAGCGGAGAAAGCGGCGTGTGAGCGTGTGCCACTAATTCTGATCTTTTATGAAAGTGACGGATGCAGTGCCATATTTTGCACATTAAGAACATTTCAGTAATGTCTGTCCATTTCTCAGACATTTCTATAAATACATAAAAATACGTCATAGCATCGCTATATTTTCTATGGACAATACTATGTAAAATCATGACTATTGCATTGTGCTACCACTCTCTTTAATAATTCATCATAGTGATACGTATACATATTTAACATGAAGTCAACAAGTGATTCTCTCTCATTCATTCATTGGGTGCCCTGTGATGCGTGCAGCAGCTTAGCGTTGGGGCGGCCCGGAGAGTAAGTACTGCAGCTCTAATTACAGAGATGGATTTCACTGAGTGCCTCTCCATTACGGGCAGCACAAGTCCACCGCAGCAGAAGGGTGACCACGGGGCCACACTCCCACTTTTCCCCCACGCGCATCTATTAGCCGGCTATTATACGCAGGCCTACACTCCTCTCCTTCCTCTCTCTCCCTCTCTCCTTCTCTGTCTCTCTCTCTTCCTCTCGTTCTCCCTTCCCTCCCTCGTGTTTTTTTTTTTTTTTTTAAACCGTGCCGTACTACAAATGTTCTACACTGTCGAAAGATTTGGCCAAAAATATTGGCGCGCCAGGCACAAGAGCCAGATGGCACAGCACCAGTATGAGGGATAAGCAAAGCACTTTACAAAGCCTCGCGTTCCTGCAGACTCGCTCTGCCCATACACTCCCCTCCCTGGGAGGCTGACACACGTATACAGCAGACCCAGGCAAGGAGGTGTATTTACTGAGTGTTTGTGTGTGTGTGTGTGTGTGGTACCTTGAGAAGGGAGTAAATGGGGTTGTGGAGTGTGTGTGTGTGTGAGGGGGGGGGGTTACAACCCTGCCCTCCCCTCCTCCAAGCCCCAGTATCTTGGCCACTCTGGGCCTCTGTAAATCTAGATTAAATGGCACTGGGTCCCCCTAGTAAGTGAGAGAGGCGGTGAGAGTGACTGCGCTGAGATAGAGAGGGGTTAGATTGAGACGGATAATTGCTTTGAGTGAGAGCCACTGGAGAAAGGGAAGAGAGAAACTCTTTTCCTGCCATTTCTTTCTCCACACAGTTTATCTTGGAGGGTCTGGCTGGTGTTGATGCCTACACTGTGGTGATTCTCCACACACACACACACCACACACACACACACACATCAGGGCTGCCGTGCGGCTCTTTCAAGCTGGGCGGAAGGCAGATGAGCAATGTCAGCGCTTGATCCCGAACGGGGAGCGCTTCAATATTTCATCTCGAATCATTTCGGATTCTTTTAAAAAGGAGAAGGGGGGGGGGGGTTCGCTGTCAAGACGGCTTTGTTCTTCTCCACTGTAAGAGACTGAGAGTTGAGCATTGAGGGAGCCAGAGCGCGCCAATTTCATCAGCACATTACAACACGGAAAATAAATAAATAAACGGAAGTTAGAAATAAATGAACGCTTTGAGAGACACTTCCTTTCAGGAACCCAGAATTTTAATTGAAACTCACACCGTGGGGCTGAATCAGTTAGTTACTGCATAACTGTATTTCCACTGTCTGTCTAAATACGGCGACCTATATTACGAAGGAAGCAAAGCAGAGACAAAAGCGAGACACTGTTTTCAAAGTACTTTCAAAAGGAGTCGAAAGCTAACAATGTATCTCCCGTTCTGGTTTCCCCAGTTGCCGTAGTCTAGATTCGGGCAAGTTGTATTATGCTGTGGATTTTGGAAACAGTGGCACGAACCTGGCAGGGGACAACGGTTGGGGGATTATACAGAAGCTGAAGCTTTAAAGGGACTATTAAGACTAAATCCCCGAGCTTCAGTTATGACTGTGTGTACGGAGATTAGAGACGTCCCCCTCCATCTGTTAGGAATTTACACACGGTCACTGGTCAGGACAGCTCGCATTTCATCCATCTGCATCAGCTTTCCATATGCTGTCACACAAATGAAAAAAAAGCCAATCCATTGAGTGTTTGGATGGGGCGAATATCGACAACATGCACAGCACTCTCCCTTCTCTCTTTGGCACTTAACTCTTCCCCACATGACTTAGTGCTCAACTTTTTTTCCTGCCCCAAAGGGGGCCCTCGAACACAACCAGCATGCAATGTGGGAGCAGCACAACACACATGATCAGACACAGCTGATCCACTTCACTTCACTGAACGTCACCTCGCTTCATACTCATTTCTGTTTAGCCTAGTCTACTTGTCGGTATATATGAAGAGGAGAGGGAGATGGAGACGGAAAAGAGCCGGGGATAATTACCAAGTTCTTGTTGCCGTTCTTGCTGAGGGGCCCTCGGAAAACTCCCTTGATGTTCCGAAAGTGGCCGTTGCTGAGGTGCGTGGAGCTGATGACGATGTAGTAACACGCCATGAGGCTCCAGCGGCGTCCATGCACAACGTGCTGACAGGGGGGCCACGAAGTAAACAGTCCCGGTCTGACACAAAAGCCAGAGAGAGAGAGAAAAAACAAGCACGCACTCTCTCTCACACAGAGTGAGAGTGAGAGAAGTCCACAGCTTTACTCCTTCTCCTCTCTACTTTCTTCTTCCTCTGCTTCTCCTACTTCTGTCTGGTGTTCAGATCAAAGGCACCGGCTCACTTCCCCAGTCAAGAGAAGGGGGAAAGAGAGCTCCCTCATCTCACTGAGGAAGGAGACTCCTCAAGCAGTGTGGAGCAATGCTCACAAGCTCTGAAGCACAGAAACGCACACACACATATACACACACACTCTCACTCACACAGTGTCTCTGAGCCACTTGCAGCTTTCTTGTTGTTTTAAAGAGGAAGGGTTTTCTTTGTGTTATTTTCCCCCCCTCTTCCACTTTGCTTCCAACAGCGCGATATCCTCCTTCACTGCTTCTGGCAGCAGCAGAGCCCTGCACTCTCTTCTCTGCACTCTCTTCTCCTCTGCGCTCTCTTCTTCTATTCTTCTGGCCAGCCTCCTCAGTTGGCCGCTACTCTCTCTCGCTTTCCTTTCTCTCCTCCCCTCTGCTCCCGATCGCTGGTGCTTCACGCTGCCGCTGCGCTGTGGCGCGGTGTGCGAGTGGCACTGGCGTTCCGGCGCTCTCTGCCGGAGTGCTGAGCAGGTCCGTGCGCTGGGCTGCTAGATGACGCGGCGGTGGCGGCGGCCGAGGCAGAGGCAGGCATGGCTGTTATAGAGTTGCTGCGCGTTCGCCGGTCCAGTGCGTGGAGCCAATGGCTGCGAGTCTCCCGCGAGCGCGCGTGTGTGTGTGTGTTTGCGTGTGTGTGTGTGTGATGGCGAGGGCTGAGGGAGAGAGAATTGCATCTGTCACACGCACTGCCTCTCCAGATCCTCTGAGTCAGCCCCCACTTCCCCAGCCAACCAGGATTCAGTGAGACTCTCCCTCTCTCTCTCTCTCTCTCTCTACCTCCCTCTCTCTCTCTCTCTCTCTCTCTCTCTCTCTCTCTCTACCTCCCTCCCCTCTCTCACTCTCTCGCTCGCTTGTAAGCTTCAGCTCCCTCACTCCCCCTCCTGCTTCTTCCCCCTCCCTCTCTCTCCATCTCTCTCTCTCCCTCTCCCTCTCTCTCCCTGTAAGGAGCTGAGGCAGCAGACTGAGAGGAGGTATAGAGGTAGCGCTGCTGCTGCCGCTGTTGGCTGAGGATTGCAAAGCTGCTCTGGAGGATATTTGTTACAAGCGCTCTCATCCATCTTTTATCATGTTAATCTGTACCAGAGATTATATAAAAAGCCAGTTGTGTACCGGAGACGAAGACACATTCTGTAGCCTTGAGTGTTGCAAAATGAGAAAAAGATTTTGTGGCTTGTCTCAGCGGAGGCGTGAAGCAGTTTAAAAAAAAATGCACCTTGTCAGTTTAATTGCCATTCTTGATGGACTGGCTGTTCAAAAGCAAATCATTATTTATTTATAAGGGAAATGGCCATTGCTGAGATTGCAGTCAGATCAAACAGCTACTTTAATTTCATGCAAGCTTTTTAAAGTGTGATGAAAGTACAGAGCAACCAGTAGCACCCGGTTGTGTGCACACACAGACGCGTTGGTGTTTCGTTCATCCATTCACATCACAGAAACACACACACACACGGGTTTGAAAATGTACTGCTGAGTTCGGTTTCCCAGCACAGTTACTCAGCTCTCCTCTCCTCTTCTCGGCTCCACTTGTTTACAGAAGGGGAAGGAAGTGTTCAGAAGACCTTGTTTAAAAAAAAAAAAGCTCCAGGATGGCGTGTGTCATCTGCCAGCAGAGGAGCCAGAGAGTAAGTCTCCTCACAGGCCGAGGACCAGTAACGCCTTGTAACTAAGCAACACAGTTTCTCAGAGTCAGTTCTAAATTGCATACAGTGAGGGAAGCCAGTGGTAGTCTGCCAGAAGAATAGACACAGGAATATAAGATTCAGCCTGCCAAGGTGATGAGTAAGTCAGAAACACTATAAGAAAAGGAAAGAAAAGACACGTACAGTAAAAATGGAGGAGCAGTTCCACCGACCACAGGGAAAAGGAAAGAATATGAAGCGTGTGTGTGTGTACTGTATCTTGGCATCTTTGTCACGGTCTCCAAACTGAGTGCTGAGAACAAGTCTTGGAAGAATGTCTGACCAACTGTCAGCTGAAATGGACCATCAGTGGCTTCATCAGAATCGGTGGGGGAACAAATGCTTTGCTTTAATTTATTCATGACACAAATCAAGAAAATGAATTATTCATTCAACAAAAGAAATATCCAGTAATTGATTCAGAGGAACTGACTTATTGAAACATTTATGATGTATGCCATAAAAAATGCTATCTTAATGTATGTCAAATGAAATTAAGTACTGCAATTATATTCATAGGTATTTCAATTTCTATGCTTGTTTAAATGAATGGCGTGCTCGCCATTTCAGGGTTGATTTACTAAACAACAACAACCGGAACAGATAAATGAATAGGCTTATCTCATCAGTTGTACTGTCAAAATAGAAATCACCTAATTGTTATTAATCAGGCATAAGAACATTAACTGGGAGAGGTTGAAAGGGTTCATGAGGTCTGTGTCAGTTTGGGAAACAAACAATCGCTCTTCATTAATCTAAATGTTTCCATTGATCAAATCATTTTGGACGTAATGAACCTCAGATGTCTGCTCATATCCTGACTGCAACCACTAAATGCCTTTCCAATAAGAAAACAGTTATCCCCTATTTCTACCAGCCAGTGACAAATACAGTTCCCACCGCAGGCTAATGACTCATGTAATGGCCAAACAAAATGTTGCTCAAGGCCCTAACCCTTATCCGGAGTGTGTGTCTGTGTGTGTGTGTGTTATTGTGAGATATGCAGTCATGCGGAAGAAAGACACACATCTGTGAGGAAGTAACTGAAAGAAATAATAATCTGTAACCCTACTGAACTGCATTGTATTGTATATAGCAACGGCGCAGTACGACCTGTCATCTGCCAGCCATATTGTTGCGATTGGTTCCAAACTGTGAGTGTTTGCTTTTGTTCGTAGCCTACTGTCAACGTGAGCCACTCACTGCAGTTTCCAGGCAGCGGCAGGCAGAGTTAGCAGCGAGGGCCCACGCTTCCATCTGTCTCGTTGGAAATACTCTTTTCAGTTGCCCACCCGCCACGAGTCAACCATACATACAAACACCTCGAGAGGCGCTTTTCGAGGATCCCGCACGTGGGCAGCCGGGGTGACAGAGGTGGGTTGTTTGTGTTGTTACTGCTGCTGTTGTTGTTTTGGTTCTTTTTCCACCACGCTGGCGCCTCAAACCTTTCCTATTGGGAAGAATTATGAAATGCCAAAAGAGGAAGTCTGGTAAGTGGTCTGGAATGGCGCAGAATTCAATCTTTATCTGCAAGCGTCGTGGTGGCCAATGTCAGTGTCAATGAGAGCGCTTTTGTTGACATTTAGAGGCTCCGTTCCTTACAGCGTTGGGGAGACGGAAAGAGCTGGAAGTTTATATCTTTTGTCTTTTATAAATAACTCAAAAAGTAAGTGCTGCTATACTCCTCCACAAAAACCTGACAGTGTAAGTCAAACCTCAGGTTGGGAATACATTTCAGGCTCTTAAGTTAAATTCTAAGGGAACACAATGTTCAGAGGCTCATTTTACATATGGCTACTTTAAGGAGAGCAACTAACATGGCACAAATGTATGCTGTACTGTAGCAAGTCCAGTGGTAGGTTTCATAACAGCTTCCACAGTATATCGGTTGGCCTGCTGCAGAAGAGGTGGAGCCCTGCATGCTCAAACAGACTGGGGGAAGCTCAGCTCAGGCAGATGGGGGAGAGCGGGGAGAAATTAGGCAATAAAGAAATGAGAAATCTCACTGGCACAAACTACAGGTTAGATGCTCGAGGGCTGCAGAAAGGTAAGGAGTGGACATTCATTAATGCAGAGGTAGTACAAGGGAAAACTTGTTTAAGTTAAATAAGCATAGGCGAGGATATTTACAGCAGTGGGATAGAGAGATTTGATCTGCATCAGAGATTTGATGAGGAAAGTAAAGTTAGTAAACTATTTAGACGGTGAATGGAGGCTCATTTGTGAACAATGACAGCTATAACAACAGAGGAAGCAGCTAGTAGTTCAGAAAGCAGGGGAGATCAGTGTGGAGCGCAGGTGCAGTTAAAGAGATTTCTAGCAGTACTAAGGAGGGCCGAGCTTCCTCTTAGCAAGAGAAAAAAAGATCGAGAAGCTAGAGAATGCCCTTAAGGGACCATTTTAAAACATGTCCAGGCATCATTCAGTGCAGGAAAATCAGACAGACTGTTGAATTACAGGATTTGGAGGATTATCTATGAGACATGGATATAGACAGCAAAAGACAGAGAGAGAAAGAGAAACGGGGGGGTGGTCGATCTGCCAGCAAATATCCGTCCAACTGGAGAGACTAGCAGATGGATGACAGACCTCCCAGGTGGAAAGAGGTGGTGGAGGTTGTGTGTAGTGCAAGGGCCACGTCTGCACCTGTCAGTAATGGGAAATAGTGTCTACCATTTAAAGGTTCGTGAGGAAGCTGACAGTGATGGTGTGGAAGGAAGGAGTGGTACGGTGATGTAAGGTGGAGTTATGTGGATATGCATGCCAATCAATGTCAGAGGAAAACGCATGCAAATAGGCATACTGCAATTTAGGCCAATCAGTCTTAAGCCAAATCTGTGTCCAAATAAAATTGGGACATGTCCATAGTCCTCTGAGTCACAGGCATGAAGGCAGAGGGAGGCCACTTGCCCATGTGATTGAGGGGAGATGGTTCCCCAAGGAACAGTCCAGAAGATTTCAGCACCATGGAGAGTGACACTCTATTTCAGCACCACACAGAGGGTAAAGCAAGGTGAGGCAGCTGCCTGTCATTGACTAAGGAGGAGAGAGAGCCTGACTGTGCATATATGGAATCAACCCATCGATGGTGTTATATCTTAGTTATAGGGTCATGACCTTTGAAAGGGTAATTCTATGCATGTCATAAGTATTGTCCCATTTCAAAGGAATGCAGCCGATCGTGAAAATGCAACCTGCATTCCCCCACATCGATAGGATTTAGCCTAACTAATGTATCCCCCAAAATGATTTTCTCTTTTGATTTCAAAAACATTTTCACAACAGATATGAAGGGTATGCATGGGAGATTGTTTTTAAATGTCTATAGTGCAGTAATTCTCAGTTGATTTATGTATTTCTCCGCTGTCACTGCTGTGCACTGTGGATTCTCAGTACAAGTTTCATGATTAACTTCAGAGGAAGGCTCCTCTGTCAACATCAACTATAAAGAGCACTGCTAGGGTGGCTACCTACCAAGCAGCAGCCCTTTCTCTAAGACGTGGCTTCAATCAAACCCACTTGCAGACTCACCTCCGTTTCATTTTCAGTTAAACTGAAGGCAGAGAAAGGCTTCAGGAGAGAGAGCAGTGAGTAGTGGTGGCCCTCCATGAGGCTGATTGTTCTGGGATCAAATACAGGCAGCAAAGAAAAGAGGGACGTAACATGGTGTGCTTACCCTCTGCAAACATATTCAGTTTCTGTGCCACACAATCTCCCAGGAAAGGCATTTTCAAAGCGCTGATGCCATTATGAGATTGATTAGAGCTTATTTTGATGTAATTCAGATAATGGCAGCTTTTGAACACTGGGATAATGGCTGGGTGTACTATTTCACTTTTAGCTTTGGCAATGGGGGGTATAATTATAGTGTGTCTATTTGGGTGTCTATTTCTCGGTAAACATTAATCTAAGAAAAAAAATACAAACAAATTACATTTACATACAAACACGTCCGACTTCTGAGTGTGGCCCGCCGTCTTTGTTTTTTTTTTTCCAGTTGCTTGAGGGAGCTCTCTCAGCAGTTTTTGCAGATATACAATTTGATTGGCTGAAGCCTGCGCTGGAATGTTTGCAAAATGTGATTTGGTTGGCTGGCACCTGTGCTGCCGCTTGAACTTTTCTCATTTTTTTCTAATGCAAGAAGGTGCAAGCAGACGGAACCCCAATTCAATACGGCAAAAGTGAATGAGAAGTGTCTCCATTGAAGCCTCCCACGCGTACATGTGAGTCCCAGGTTATAGTGTTAATCCACTCCTCAGCAAGAGGAGGTGTGCAAATAAACACAGATGAAAAAGTAAAACATATGGTAATTTAATGCTTGCATGTGGTTGTTTTCCCACATAATTATTCAATTGTCACGGCAGAACTACAAACAAAATGCAGATGATAACACATCCAGGGATGCAATGGAGGGATGACATTCCCTAGATGCAGTGTGTTTTTTAGCCATTTCAAAATGAACTTATAATTGAGGATAATAACTGATGCATGTATTTTACTCTTATCCAGCAGTAAAAAAGACAATACAATTTGACTTCACTGAAAGTTCCTCACAACAGACAATTGTGCAAACACCTATACAACACAACAAAACAAAAAACAGAACTTACCAACTGTCCAGTCACAGACTAAACCATGTGGGGATATGGTTATAGTTATGGTTTTAAAGATATTACGGAAACACTTTAGCCCAAATCGAGTTACAAAACAGTTAAAAACTTTACACACAACAGTAGCAATTTAAAATACAACTTTAAATCTTAAACAATCAATTTATAATAATAATAATTCCAAATATCAAAAGTATTATTATAATTATAAAGTATGCTTTAAACAGAACAACTTATTAGACGATGATGTTTAAAAAGGTGAGTTTTTAAATGTAGCAAGGCTGTCACTGCAACGGACAGCATAAGAGGTCACTACCTCACAGAGGTACCATGAACGAAAAGAGTCTTGACTGCGATCTCTTGCTGCTGAGGGAAGGCAAAGACAACAGATGCTCATCAGAGTAGAGAAGTGGTCTAAAGGCTGAATAGCGCTGAATTATGGCATTTAAATAAACTGATTCCGGTCCAATGGCTGTCTTTGAGGTGAGAGTGAGGAATTTAAATTAAATTCTAGCAGCTGCAGGGAGCCAGTGAAAGGTGACCAGCAGAGGAGTTACATGTGTCTTCTTTGGCTGATTAAATTGATGATCTTTCTGAATCATCTGCAATGGTCTAACAACACATACAGGTAGAATTTTAATTGCAATAGTCTAGTTTAGAAATAACCACGGCCTGCACATGAAATTGTGTAGCATAATCATAATCAAGGTTGACCTTTTTAGCAGCTGTGACTGAGGAAGAAAAGGCAGATAGCAGAGACTGATAGTTAGGGTATATCTGGATATCTTATAGCAGCAGACAACAGCCTTCTCGACCAATGCCCTCACAAAATGTGAATGTTTTGTATGGAAATGTGGTAATTTTGTATGAAATAAAGTCATAAACATGCTAGTAAATGTACTGGGATGTGGAATTTTTAGCCAAATCCAGTATGTCTGCTAGCGTAGACTAGCAGTTTTAACTGTCATCCTACCTTACATTAGCCATATATTCTAGGGTGACCATATTTGAGTTGGTGAAAAAGAGTACACTTCGTCGCGGGGGAGGGGACGTGGTAGTGATGTATACAGATGACCCCGCCCCCTCCTGCCGCGACGAATTTTTTTTTACATATTTTCCACATGCAGATGTCATGTGCTGTTGTAAACTGTGGAAACGACAAGGTGCTTAGTGTTGCCAGATTGGAAATGGCGAAGTATCGTACCAAATGCTCAAAATGATCGTCTTTGGAGGATAATTATCATGCATCTGGCAACACTGAGAGAGCGGTCGACCAATGACAGTTCTCTCTACAGTCAGAACTCGCTTAAGAAGGTGGAACGTAAGGGAGAAACCCTTTCCAAAATTTGTAAGGGCGTTAAAACTAGTTTGTGAAGGTCCCAGAGATTGAGAAACACAAATATCCGACAAGGCAAAATGATTTTGCAATTTCGCATTTTTTAGCTCTCGAAAAGAGGACATGTCCGGGTAAAAGAGGACGTCTGGTCACCCTGAGTTCTGCATAATCAATACTTAATTGCTAACATTGGTAACTACAGAGGTAGCAAGAGAGAGATGTGGGGGAGAGGGGTTTGACTTTTAATGTAGATTTGTTTTAAGCCATTTTGATTGACTACGGTATGTGACCGTGGTGCTCTTAAATGCATGCTGCCACAGAGTGCTACATGGTGTTGTACAAAAAGCGGTGTAGCCCCAGTTAAATAAAATTCGTGCAGCACAAAAACAACTAGTCGAATACGGCAAATGTTTACAACTTAGATGAGAGAATGAATGTTCTCTCCTCTCCAAGTTTGATATCAGCAAGTTATAGTAATATAGTAATAGTTAAGTTGATGTGCTAACTTGCAGTGCATCTCTCTCTAGTATGTCTGTCTTGCTAACCTTGCTGGGCCGGCCGTGCATCTCTTGGTCTATCTTTGTCTTGCTTGCTTGCCAGCCACTTCCAGGACTGTGTTCTGTGACTTCGTGCCAGACAAAAGTAAGAGTGAAATCCATTTATTACTTTTGATAAACGGCAACGGGCAATGAGATTTAGAAACTGCATCTCGGAAAAGAAAACCGCATTACATGCATTCAAATGAAACCCAAACTTTTATTTTACTATTTAGAGATATAAAACCTGCCACCAGAGCCTATAGGCTTGTCTGTTCATTGTATAGTCAAAGCTTATTGTATACTATTGTGAGGACTGGGCAGCAAAGCCAAAGATCAGTGTTGTATTTTAATTACTTTATATGTAAACATTCACTAATCTCTTCAGTAAATATTGTTTCGTTATACCTCATTATGTTCTGTATTTGTCAACGTTTTCTTAGACCGACAGATGAAGCAAACTGCTTTAAAGGAGGGAGGAGTAGTGGGAATGCGAGCACTTGGGTGTGAGGTGTGACTGTGACAATGGCAAATTATTTATGTGGCTCATGGGTCAGGTAAGAGGGCCCCTTGGCAGAATTTTGCTTATGGCCCCAGGGAGGTCAGGACCGGCTCCACACAGCAAAAAAGTGCATTTTGGTTCAGCAGCTGCTTTCTTGTGGGGTGCGGGCCAATTTGGACAAATCACCACAAAACACATTTGAGCAGGTTGGCCTCAATTACAAATCAATGACATTTCATTTAAATGGGCTGTAAATCCAACATCTTTATGGCATTTGTGGGTTTCAATGGTGTAATTTTTTTTCCGCCGCTCCGCTTTTGCTGGGAGGCAGCACTGCTCACATCTCGTATCCTGTGTGCAAGGTCTAACTGAATAACATATGTGCCGAAGTGAAAACAAAGAAAATCGGTGCCACATACTGTGTGTTTCTGGCCTCAGATCCCGATCCAGACAATATCTGTTCAGATATTCATGCTCTAAAAGGGTAGGCCATGACATAGACCCCTCAAGATCGACCCCCGTGCAGCAAATTATTGATTTGATTGGTTAGTAATCCTGATAATAGGTTAACGTAAGCAAATCCTGCTCAATTTCTTCAGAAGGGGTAGCGAGTGCACACACGCTGCAGAGGGCTACGCATAGCAATGGGCTGTTTTAATAGGCTATAGCTCAGCGTCATTGAGTTTAATGAGACAAAGGAGTCGGTGCAGCATAGCATACGTTTTCATTGATAGCGTATATACTATAAGGGACAGAAAGTTGTGTACATAAAAAGAACACCCATTATTTCACTGATTCTGATCATTACCACCAATTGGCAGGAAAGATAAGCTCCAACCCTAAAAAGCAAGTAAAGAAAAAAAGCGTATTTTTTTGTTTAAATATGATTTTCTTTCATCCAGGTTTTGTGGATCATTTCGAATGTAGAGGCACACTCATGTGATGGGGTCATATTGTAGAACTACCTCAGGCAAATTAAGACATGGCTGAAAATATCCCTCTCCATTGGCGTTTCCTGTTGCTCATCGACACATTCTTGTTGTTCAGTGGGTTATTGTCATCGGCAATAAAAGTAGGCCTATTTATTCTGGGTATTGTTCTCTCACTGCTGGGTGGAAATAATGGACATCACTATCTTTTTTTTTTTTACTTTTACTGCATATACATTCTATGTATGAATAGATGCTTCTGGGGATTTTATCTATTTTCAGGGCTTCCAACCACCCTTCCACCCTAGGACATAAACTTTAAAGAAGAGGGGTCTATAAATATTGATCCAGTGGGCTTTTAATATGTCAGGACATGGAGTACCCATGGATACACAGCACTTTGCAGACACGTGAAAAATGACTATTGTCAGATTCACAGCTCTGCAGCAGACTATTAGTTTCAAAGCAGCAGCCTTCTGAAAGTACAGGTTTAATTATAAAACTTCCCCATCACACAACACCTCCGAGAACCTTAGACCTGTGCAAGAAGACAACCTTTTTTTGTAAAAGCACAGACCTTAACTTGAACATGTCCTGTGGTACTGTACGAATGCGCTGGCAGAAGTGAGAGCAGACAAACTCGGAGGAAATCACCGTGTGTGCTTACTTGACAGGCCGTCAACCCGAGGAGCTGAAGAGGCCAACAGGATCAGCAGAGCAGAAAACTAATGAGAGTGATACAGAGCAGACAGCGGTTAGTGGGTGAAAACTCGCTGCCACTTGAACAAATTCTTGTACAGCTCTACGTCTCTCTGTAATGCTGAGCTTGATTTAAACATGATGAAAGATTACAATTTCATCTGGTTCTGTTCCTATTACCACTCAGGGCTGCTGTGTCAAAGCTGCTGTATATCCAGGGTACTCTCTGCACAGCGATTAATGGACTCCACATTTTGCTCAAACCTATTTATGTACGATGTAATATGTTTTGTAGTTATGTTTTAATTACAATGTAAAATAAAGTATGTGTTATTGAATGCTCAAATGTGCAATAGTGAATACCTAAGTAACCCTTTACATCCTCTTATATACAGCATGTTTCAACCTTACTTTGTATCACTCTTTTCTTATTGGGACAGGGCCAGTCTCTCACAGAGAGACTGTAAGCTGTAATGGGACCTGCAGTGCAGTAGTAGGTGGTCCAACAGGTGGGGCTTTCTGTTTAAACATATTTCAAGATGACGTTCTACTATAAACATGCAATCAGGAAGTTGCTTAACATACATGAACCTGCAGAGAAATGGAGCCAATATCATTCATCTCAATATGAGCGTTTAACTTTAGAGTAATAAATTATGCATTAGTTAAATGGAAATGTACCAAGATGAACCAATTTATTAAATGGACGGCACCTCTTTGGATAACTCACACATATTGGAAAACCGTCATTTGTTACCTAGTCTTATAGTCAGCGCCATAATGGACTTCTTCAGTGCAGTGGAAGCTAAAATTCAATAACCAAGCGGTAATCACTTTACCCTTTAGAAAAAATTATCGATCAGCATATAGAGGCCAGCGGCTGTCTTGATATCAGACTCAAGATATTCCGTTAGCTCTGTGTCTAGTTGCTTAGGTCTAGTGCTATGCCCTGTCCTTACACAGCACAGAGAACTGGTGAGTTTTAAGCAGAGGCAGTTTATTAGTGAGGCTTCCACGGCAACTACAAAGGTAGGTGCTAAAAATACGATCCGAGTGCAGCACAAAAGCGCACATCCACGTCTGCATGGGAGGAAAAATGAAGCAAACGACACCTCACCAAGCCCACAATCGTTTAAAGCAAGTAGGGGGATTTACCACGGATGACATAAAGATGACAACCAGTGGTTTCAGCGTCTTGGTTGCTAGATTGCTGCGCATTGTGGAGATTTCCACTGGGCCTCATGCCAGGGGAGGTTGTAATGCTCTGTTCTGACTGCATGTGCAAAGACAGAAGACAGAAGGAAAAGACAGGCTTTCATTTCCACACAAAGGGGCTTGAGTTTCATTGTCTCTAGGGTGTGAGTGGGTGATATCCTGGTCAAGTTTGTGTATAGCCCCTCATTCCAACTGATTGTGGTTTCATGGGCAGATTGGTGTAAGGGGTTTATGGGGACTTACATCTGACTGCTTTAGATCAACGCCTAAAATTGCCATCATTTGTCTTATTGTACAGGCTGTTGTTGAGGTGACTAATGCAAAGTCTTGAGCTGTTGGTTTTTACATGAATAGATGATGAATCCGTACAGAATTCATTCCCACTTACACAAAATTTTAAAGAAAAAAACATGAAATCTTTCCTTTGCCAAAGCTTCAATTTGTTATCTTTTTTTCCAGTTTCAAATTCTTTTATCCTGCTGTCTTCCATCAGCCTTGGCAAGCCTTGGAAAGCATGAGGCCGATCAGAGAAATGTGTGAAGCAGGCTGTCCAATTGTGCAAGCATATGCAAATATGTTCAATCATATTAGGCAGTGAAACAGCTCAGTTCATTTAGTTTCAAAGCACTCCTAGTCTATTACACAGTGTCGGAGTTCCAGCATTTGAGGTGACAGATTTGCGCGATGTAAGACAAAGTTGCAATAGTTTCCAAAGAAAAAAAAAACAACGAACATTGCCACAATGATCGTAAAACTGTGAACACAACAAAAAGAAAGTCTAGATAGAATTCCTGCAGTGAGACAGCTGGGTAAGAGAGAGGAAAGAGAGGAGGCCTCCCATCTTGTCTTTTTTCTCTTTTCTTTCATCCTCTCTTTCTTTTATTCAAGCACTATCTCCCTCATCTCAATAAACAAACTGTATTAGCATACATATTGTGCTACCTCTCTTTGCCCCTGGAGAGCGCCAACATGGATGCATGTGTCGAGAAAAAGTAATTCACTATCCTGAAACTGGGGGGGCACAGTAACATTGATGTGTCTGGCTCTAAATGGAGAGGGATGATTTGGAGGTAAGGGGGGGGGGGGTGGGGGGTGCACTGAGAGGGTTGAGACTGCTATGCTTCCTGCAGTCAGTCAGCCTTAAAATACATTTTTACCTGTGTGTAAGCAAATTTGCAGAATAAATTAAAGTGTGGCTACATTATTTCTACTATGGCACACCAAGTAGTTTATCAATTTAAGACTCTGACATTTATCACTGCGAACACACACACACACACACACACACAGAGTGAGAAAAAAATTGCAAATGCTACATCTCATAGTTGTAGAAGCACAATGTATATTGTAGGACTGGGTGATCCCTTTCCAGATAAGTGTGCTGTCTGTTTCTGTAGTATCCTACTGGGCTGTCATCCATTTTTAAAGCGCTGAAAGTAATCAGATTTCTGTAAACTAGCAGCACAGAATCTGAGGCTCACTTTGCCTTCCACTGACCAACACTCTGTTCTCCCCTCCTGTCACAGACAGTCTGCCCACACAGAATCAAGCTCTCCATCCTTGTTTCCCCTCATGTTCGATACTGTAAAGAGCCAGCTAGGCCACAGCAGACTTTTCAAAGAACAGATTGATAACCTTGTTTATCTTGCTCCATTAATTTATGGGATTATCATGCACAGTAATTTAATTATCCTAAGATTAACCATGCAAAGTTGTAGTTATTTGAATTAATTTGATTTAGTCTCAGAACCATCCCTATTGAGTGCTTTTTTGAGTGGTTTGAGTTTTGAGATACCACATCTAAGACACCATATCTTTTGTATACCTCTGGTCAGGTGCACTAGATTGTAATTTAAACAACATTGCATCACTGCTTGGCTAAGAAGAAAGAATGAAGAGACCAAACAAGTGTATGGTAGTCTTTTGCATTTATGTAAAACATTTGTCCATAGCTATTGTTCTTGAGCTACGTGTATATTATGCAAGAATTCTTTTTGAAGTATTATTTGCTACTGAGCTCCCCCAATGTTGCGGAGTGTAGCTCACTTTTACACCCCTGTTGTAAATACAAATCGCGCTTTGAGATCCCCTAATGGTCAGCGGTACATGTGTATTTGTTGACAAGCTGAAGGATATGGAATGGGCAAAGACAACACCAGAAGCCAAAGAAGCATGTGGACTGATAAGATTACCATTACAAGATTTTACACAAATATGATTCTGCATAGTTTTATTAATTGTAACATCAGAGATTAATGCTAACATAAACAAAAGAAAACCAAAAAAGAAAGTTTTGCTGAAATACTGCTTGCGTTTTCAGCCTATATACATTGTTTTCTAAGCGTTTGAATGTGGTGTACGTGAAATCTAATAAAATGTTGTTGGCGACATGATAAAGTGTAATTTATTTAGGTTTTCAAGGTTGCAAACTTCCAAGGCTTATTTGGCGTGAAATTGAGACTGAGACTTTCTGGCTTGAGATTAATCAATTTGGATGCTAGCCTGAGAGGTCGATGACTTTGGGCATCTGGAAAAACTACAAATATCTATGAGACAGGGATGACACCGATAAGGTTACAGCCTATGTCGTATTCTTTCATAAATAATATTGGCAGGGATGTTTATGATGAAAAACTAGTGAGTCGACTTTTCTAACACAGCCAAACATAAAGCAAGTGCTTTATGACATAGCAAGACAGCTAGTAAGTTATCACTGACTAGTCCAACAGAAAGAAGGCATCTCAGCATCTGACTTGGATCCTTTTGTCTCTTTTTGCTCTTGCCAACAAGTAAAACCCAGTCCAGCACTGACTCTTGCTCATTTATTCCCTCTTTTTCTCTTCTTTGCTTCCTCCGACAACGTCTTCCTCCATTTCTTTGTCACCTCCGCCATTTTGTATATACAGAGAATACTGCACTAGGTTCTTATAACTAGCAGAAGGATCTAATTGTTGTGTGAGGTGGCGCCATAAAGCGTTATGTAGTTCTCGTGAGAGGGAAAGTTACATACCATGCGTGCTATGGCAGTTGCACAGATGCCATTCTCCATATTACTAGTCAGTGTACCACCAACATGATTTTGAAGCTGTTATTTTAAGGTCGAATTGTTACATATTGTTGCTTTAAGTGTTTACAGTGGAAAATAGAGAGAGAGAGGGGATGAGACGATGAAGACATGAGTCTTAGCAGGAATCAGATGGCTCCTTCCCAATGGGTAGTGAGATGAATTAGACCAGATGTGAGAAACGGAGTGTCATAACAGAAGTCCAGGAACTTCTGTCAGGTCAAGCACAGGAAAATGTCAGCTTAAGAAGATTGGTCGTGATTTATCACTACTGAGGCACTTACGCCTCACAAAACGTATTTTCATGTAATTTACTCTGAGCAAATCTTCTGAAATCTTACTTGTGTGTCCAGGCTTGACCTCCGGTCAGCGAGGAGAAGGTGGCTTAACACGACAGCTTAAAAATCAATGGAAGCCCTCCAAGAGAAGAAGCAAGCGCTTGTTCTCCAGTGAAGGGGAAGAACAGAGGGCATGGCGGAGCGCCGTGAAGGTTATTTGACCGGTGACCTGCGGTGCAGACATGATTGCAGTAGCGCTGCAAACCAGTCGGCGATCCTGAGTGCAGTCGCTGTGCCTTACCTCCCCCACCCTCCACTAAGGTCTTCCAGGGCATCTGCTGGCAACGAGCATCGACCCGCGCCCCGACCGTACGCGTTTTGTCTCTCAGAACTCAGCATCTGCCGTGATTTATACGCCACGTGAGGCACACTAGTGTGCGTGGCACATTGGGCTTTTTCTTTCTTTCTTTCTTTCTTTCTATCTCTCTTTCTCTCTCTCCATCTCTCTCCTCTCCTGCTGAGGCTTGCGAAATGAGGACTGGAATAGCTTTGCAGGGTGGATGAATGCCAACACACATTTAACTATCTATGTATGAAGTATGTCAAGTATGTCACACACAACCTATCACTATGGCGCAGACGTGCTCTCCCAATATGCCAGAAAGAATCATTTTATGCTTAGGCTGGAAAGCGTTGCACTTATTTTCAGACGCTTAAGATGCATTCCATTAGAACACTGTATGCTGCTACAGGCCAGCTCTATACAAACATTCTCTCAGCCACACCTCAGCAAGATCCAGCTATGGCTGCCATAGCAGTGACGTGCATGTAAACTGTATGCTGCTACAGGCCAGCTCTATACAAACATTCTCTCAGCCACACCTCAGCAAGATCCAGCTGTGACTGCCATAGCAGTGACGTGCATGTAAACTGTATGCAAACAGGCATCTCTTTGACTGAGATTTCGACCAGTTTAAAAGCATGTACATATGTATGTAACGGCAGTATCATGAGCCTCTCCAGGTCAAGCAGGCTGACTTGATCAAACCCAACAGGGATCACTATCAGATTATGAGCTGGAGCAAAGCGATAGCATCTTTAGCCTGCGGATAGGCCTTATCCTGGGTAATCTGCTTCATCTACAGCAGGACTCTCTCTGTCACTCCCCACAGGCTCTTTCAGTGAGTTTTGCCCGAGCTCCTCTGTGGGGGACAAAGCCTCTTACGCTCCCAGATAAACTACCCACATTTATGACAGAGGGCTTCTGCTGTCCTTGTGCATGATCGTACTTAGACCAGACCCAGCAATATAGTATTCTTAGAAATCAGTGCCTCAATAGGTGGGTGTTTGTTTCATTACCTCCACCAAGGAGTTTATGTTTTCAGTTTGTTTGTTTGTTTGTTTGTTTGTTTGTCAGCAGCATAACGGAAAAACTACCGGCCTGATTTTCACGAGACTTTGTGGAAGGGTGCAGCATGGGCCAATGAAGAACCAATTGAAATGTGGAGCTGATCCAAATCACTGGGCAGAATCAGATCCATGAATTTGGTTTCATTTTTGTTAACATTGCGAGAGATAGCATTTGGCCTTGGTGGAGGTCTGCACTCTCTGAGTGTCCTTCTAGGTCTGTTTTATTGTATGCATTTGTTTGCCATTTGTCACAGGAGAAGCTGAGGAGATGCTACAGTAGCTTGCAAAAAGTATTCAACCCCCCTGAAAGTCATTACCATTTTCACAATTGCAATTTTATTGCAAACGTTTATGCTCTAGTATATTTCCAAAGGCAATACATTTTATTTGTCTGCTAATACAAAAAATTAACAACAATAAAACTACTGAAATATACAACTTGCATAAGTATTCAAACCCCTGTACTTTTGAGTTCCAGATTGTTAGATTTAGGGTAATTTCATATACCAGACCATAATTTCATATACAAGACTATATCTCAAATATATATATACTCTCAGTTTGAATACCACCAGGGATCTGAAGGCTTGGTTCCTGGCCTTTTGTCTAGGTTGAGAGCCATCAGACTTGGTTCCTGGCTTTTGTATGTTTTGGAGCCAGAACCATTACACTTGATTGTTGGCCTTTGTCTATGAGATGTTTGGAGCCAGGCAAATTAAGCATTTAGATGTTTAATATGTTAATTCTACCCTATAATAACTGTACATTTCTGTAAGAAAATTGAAGACTTTCCTTGTGACATGTGAACGTGCTATCCGAGGTTACTGGGCTACGCTTCAGAATAAACTGGTTCTTTCGCTAAACCATCTTCCCAAGTCTCTTACTCTGAACAATCTAACTTCAAACAAGGAACCAACTTTGGCGTTTCATCAAGGATTCGCCAAGAACAGCATCATCTTTCAAGATTAGGGCATATAACAAGTTATTCACAGATGACACAAAGGTGCCACTTATTTGACCATAACTAATCATAATTAGGTACGAGTAGAGATCTCCTTTTTTATCTCATTCTGTTGATGGGTCATTAGCCAGGTTGTGAAATATCCTCCTGGGAACCAAGAAAAATTAACAGAATGCATGAAAAAGAAATGTCAACTACATAGGAAACAAGTCTATGGGTTGGTTCTCAGGAGGATAACAGAGGGATTGAAGACTAAAGAAACAATGTGATTCAAATGTTTAAGTGAGGAAAAGATTCCAAGAAAATACCCAAGTGTTTTGATGTCCAATTGAGCACCACTGGATCCATAAGAAGAAAGGGGAAGTTGCATTTCACCACCAGGATGCTTTGTAGAAAAGGCTGTTCCCCAAACCAGGCATCCGAGGAAGACATTAACTGATGAGGAAGGCCTCCACAGTCCAGCCATCACCCCAGGGTTCTACTGGAGGGTGGCAAAAAAACATTGTTTTAGAAGATCCACATAAAAGCAGGCATGGAGGCTGCTTAATGTAGGAAATGGTGTTTATAGCCATCAGAGACCAAAATAGAGCTTTCTGGCCAATTCTCAAAGCACTACATGTGATGTTAATCTTCGTGCTAATTCTTGGTGCCACTGCCTCAAGAAACATCATCCCAATCGTGAAATATGGCAGTGGAAACATCATGTTGAGGGGATATATCTCGTCTGCAGGAGCTGGGAAACTTTTTAGAATTGAGGTGAGACTGAATATAATGAAATTCTGCACAACACACAACAACACACATGTGCATTGGGTGGCGACACAGGACACACACACACACGCATGCCGAAGAGGTCGCCGGTGAAATTTGTCCTCTGCTTTTAACCCATCCTGTGCTGTCCTTCCTCATGGGCAGCCAGGAGCAGTGGGCAGCCTTTATGGCGCCCGGGGACCAAGCCAAGTGCTCATGTCCAGTCTTGGTCAGGGACGAACAGGAGAGCGATCTGTTCTTCTGATCTTCTGCATGTTTTTATGTTGGGGTTCTTTGTGGAGGAAACCCTTGTGAACACGGGGAGAACATGCAAACTCCACACAGAGGCACAAAGCTAAAGAATAGAATATTTCGGTCAAATCGCTGATCATAATCCTACTGAGTATCTGAGGCACTACAGTCCAGGACTGCCATCCCATCAACCTAGACGTTCTATATCATTTCTACCAAGAAGAATGGGGGGGGGGACACACACACACACACACACACACACTGCAGAACAATGTCCAAAGCTGGTACCGTCTCACTTGACTTCAGTCTGTTATTGCAGCCACAAATTCCATGGATGAACCCAAACTGTCTCTCCAGAGTGTTAGAGAACCAGTTGAATGAAATCATCACTCCAATTTACTCCCCACTGTTGGCCGGGTTCTCTTTTAGTAGAAACACGCGAACCACTGGCCACCAAACATGTTATAAGTCAATAAAATGAATTGACTCTAGCTTGGAGGTACTTAGAAAGTTCAATATGTAAGACGATCATGCACACTTTGCTTGATGTGCCATATGGCTCTTAGCTTATTGAACTGGCAACATTTAAAACCTGCCAGGATGTGTCTTCATACCATTAAAGTTAAATTGATGCATTTAAATTTCTTCATTTGATACAACATTGCCGTTTAAAGAAACTAAGTAATCCTAATGTTTTAACTACAGAAAATACATCAGTAGCAATGGCATTTCCGAGCATGATGCTGGTAAAATGAGAAATAAAGAAAATGGCAACATTCATTTGGTCTCTGTACAAAAGACGTGTTATAAACAGAGCACTTAAAAAGGCAGTAGTGGTCCTTCTTTGTATGTGAAAACTACAACTCATCTTCATGAATGGCACTTTCAACTCACGGGACACATCAAGTCAAGTCAAGTCACATTTATTTATATAGCGCATTTGAAAACAACAGGAGCTGTGCCAAAGTGCCTTTCAGTCGTGGTTGACAATATTGTTGACAATAAAACAAAAACAAGAATAAAAGAATAGAATCAGAGCAATAAAAGTGAAAGAGTAAATGTCTAAATAACACAATAACAAAATAAAAAACAGAAAAACAGATAAAAGAGCAAAAGCTAAAAAGTAGTGAGAATTAAAAGCAGAAAACTAAAAAGAAAGTGGCAAAGACAAATAAAAGTGACCATAACCAAGCGAAATCTAAAAGTAATTAAAGAGAATGGATAAGAGAGAAATCAATTCCTGGCTGTGCGTCTGGGTCCTGTTTGTACTTTTTGGGATTTATTTTCCGATACTGACCGGAAGACTATACATTATCCCTTACATATAGAACCATAAATAAACCACCAAAACAATAAAATAATTAGACTTAGGAGCAAACTTCACCAAAAACACAGTGTTAGTTTAGACTAATAAAAGCAGAATTTAAAGTCTAACCACAGACTGAATTAGATGCAGCTAAAATAATGCATCGCCTAGTTAAAACCCAGGGAATGGAGTGCTTGGGAGATGGAGCTTGACCTTTCACAGCCAAATAAAAAATCTTAAAATCAGTCGTGAACCTCATTGAGAGCTAATGTAGTGTTGGTAAACCAGGTGTAATGTGGTCAAACTTCTCGGTTTTAGCTAAATGTCTGGCTGTCGCATTTCGGACCCCTTGTAACTTATGTGATGCTTGGCTCATTCCTGAATATAGTGCATAGCAATAGTAGTGTCTAGAATATATAAAACATGGACCACCTTCTCACAATCTTTTGGGAATAGGAAATCTCTCACTTTAGCAATTGTTCTCAGCTGGTAAAATAAAGTACTAACAATCTGCCTGTCAAACTTTAAATCTCAGCCTCAACATTATTTTCTATTGGCTTTTGATATGGTGTGAGTGGACCAAGAACACTACTAATGTCAGGGGAACCAAAATAATAAAAATTATTCATTAATTAATTATTCATCATTAAGTGTGAGGACGCTATTGCCAATCTAGAGTTTGATATCTTCTAGGTAATCAAAAAGAGGTGGTCTAAATGGTCTTGACCAGAATTTAGAGGGGGACATAAAAAAATGCCATCTGTACTAACCGTAAAGGTCCTATTACAAGTGAAGTGCTTTTCCTCTTATTCCAACACAATGCTCCAACCACTTAAACAACACTGCATGGTGCACTGTGTCAGCGGTCCAAGAGAGCGTCTAAGAGAACCAGAACTGAACAGCCCTTAGAACAAGCTCTGAGCACTATGGCAGACCGACACATGTCAAGGATCCTATTCTCATTCAAATACATTTGCAACTGATACAAAACTGCACTCTGATACTGATACAAATGGGAGCTTAGAGATAGGTCTGAAACTGGAGGGGAATAAGGATTCAGGTTAGGCTCCTTCAGCAAAGGTTGTGTCACTGTATATTTAAGGTATTGAAGGTACAACTCCTGAGATGAATGATTTGTTAATGATGTTGAGCACACTACTGCCCACAACATGACACACCTCCTTGAAAAGGCGAGGTGGAATCAAATCTGTGGGCCCGGTTGTGGGTTCCATATGAGACTCGAGGTCAGTGCGGCAGGAAAGTGACAGCTTATTAAAATGATCTAGAGTGGAGGTAACATTACACATATTGTTACAGCCATTGGCTGCTGTTGGTATCAATGATCTGATCACTGATACCAGGGCCTATGGTGGTTCTGACACAATCTCTGCTAAATAGTCATTCCTGGCTTTTTAAGCAGCCTTCTGATAGTTGATCGAGCAGTTGCACGTAATATCAATTATTTTTCCATTTGCTTTCAGCCTTTCTCCACATTTGTCTTAACGTGCATGTATGGTTGTTTATCCAGGCACTCCTTCATAGGTGCAACAGTGTGAAGGACTGAGGTACATGGAGAATTAAAACAAACAACCAGCTCATCAACACCTGACAGGTATGTATGAGGCAGAAAATAGAAAACATGTCGTTTTGTTGAGCTCTCAAGTCTTCTCACGACACAATCTGTTTCAGGTGTTGCGTAGCAACCAATTACTTGCTAACTTCAAGTTACAATGATCAATAGAAAACGGACAACACGGCTCAGCTAAAATGGCTTTAATTTAAAGTAAAGTAACAACACAAGTGATTCAAACTATAGTTTCTAGTCTTCATCATCACTTTCAATAACAAATCTTCGCTTCTTCTGAATTTCCTCATGGCTGTTGATGTTTTCATTTTTGTCTGGATAGTAAAACTTTCGCTCATTTTGAAAATGTCTTCAAATGGCAATATGCGGCTGGCATGACTACGCATTAGCCAATCAGAACGCTCGTACTGTCGTTGCCATATAATAAGATTGATTATTGACTGAACATATGTAAGGGATAATGTATAGAACGGCGGTCATTATCGGGAAAATGAGCCCCGACAGGGCGAACAGCACCCCGACGCGAAGCGGAGGGTGTTGCTTCGCCATGAAGGGGCTTATTTTCCCGATAATGACCGGCGTTCTATACATTATCCCGCTTATTACACGGGTACTTGCCAAAACGAAAAAATAACTTAACACAGTGTGTCTTTTTATAATATTATTTTAATTACAATTTATTTGTTACCATTCGTGGTGTTAAAAAGCAGAGAAATAGTTCGCCAAAGACGTTGAACATTCTTTAGAACACAGCTGCTCAACTGTCAGCTGAAACTCAAGATCAGATCAGCTGACGTCGCTGAGCAACGGAATACACTGAGGTTGATAAATTACCGGACTACTTGCGGAGTGCTACGAAAGACGTGAATCCGAGGCAAAAAGGCCACTTCCCTTGACAGCGGTCAATTATGCATAGCAACGGTCAAATATGGAAAAATAGTTGACCACAGAACGTTGGGAAGCCCCATTCAAGTGAATGGAGCATTCTACAGCATTAAGAAGAGCCGTGTAATAAGATGATATTAATATAGCCACCTTCTCCAAGTGCCCAGTGGATGAATTGTAAAAACATCAGTATATAACATATAAATAATTACATTGTATGCATTGCTGTGTATATTTAGATTTAGATTCAACTTTATTGTCATTGTGCAAAGTGCAGATGCAAAGCCAATGAAATGCAGCGCAGTGAAATGCAACAAGGGACAATCTATGATATTTGCATTGTGATGTTGAGTTTGAAAGATAAAAGATAGTTTATGAGATGAATGTGAGATTATGGTCTGCCTGGATTATCAGACATCTGCATGATAAAGTGTACAGTATAAATTATAGAGTACTAAATTAGATCGGTTTCATCTCTCAGCAGGTTCCAGAGACACAACATTGGGACCAAACACACTGCAATTCCGTTTGCATACTTCAATATGACCTTCTTCATAGTGCCCTGGTCTCCCAAGACCAGTGATTTAGAGTGGAAACACAATGTAAATTGAGGGATTACAAGCAGAATACCTATCTATCCTTCCATGCTGTCTAATACTTTGCCTGCTTAAGCAGGGTTCATTCAATCAAATTAGTGTACGCTAGCTGTCCCCTTTAACTTTAAGAACATTAGATACAGTCGGTAGTTACACATCAAACATTGTCTACTCTGAAAAATACGGCCCCATGTGAAATAAATATGTGTGTGCCAAATACTACACCTGCATACATGGATAAACATACTGAACAGGAAAAAGAGTAAATTCATCATTTGTCATTGTATGTTTTTTTGTTTTTTTTTGTTATTGTTATTTGTGCGTAAGAAAACTATATAATATGCCTTTAAGAGTCCCTCTGTCTTGCTGATTTGCGGTGGCAATGTCACTGAGATATAACCACTTCAAATGCCATTTCATTACAGACCAAAATCCTCTGGTTTTTCCTCATTGTTTTTGACATACAATCTCACAAAAGGGGATTTTGAGATCAGTAGATTATCAAACTGGAGCGGCGGTGACATAACCTGCATTCGCTGGTACATCCGCAGGAGCAGACAGGAACGATGGCTGTTGTTTTCAGCGGGAGATGTTTTCCATTTCGGCTGGCCCGCCATCTGTGCGTATCGACAACTGATCAATAAGGGCGGTTTGGGAGAAAAGGACTAGAGATATCTAAGCCAATAACAAAAACTGGTGGTCAAGGTGATGGGTGTCTGTGGAAAAAAAATAAAACAACGTCCTGACCGGCAAGCATGAAAGAGGAACTAGAGTCATTTTTTTTATTTATACATTCATTTATCTGTTCTGTTCCTGTTTTTTTTAATATATTTTGTCTTTTTCTCCTTCTCTCTTTTTTTCCGGCGCAGTGGAGAAGAGGAGGCCCACTGAGAGACAGATCGAGGAGGCGTCAGACAGCGACCCGGAGACAAAATCGAGAGGAGGAGAGGAAAAGAAATCAATGGATAACAATCTCAGAGAAAACAGGGAGCCACTCGCTGCTCCCCCCAATCCCCCCTCCCTCCCTCATCCACCCACCAATGCAACCAATACTTTAAGTGATAGCCAACGCCTGGGCCGCTGTCCCAGAGCTCAGACAGACTGATCAATGCTCCTTGTCCCAGGCTTTACTTGAGACCCCCGAGCTCCAGTTGCCAGCCTAAACCTGAAGCCAGGCGGCCATTACCTACCAGACTACCGCAGTACTGCCGCTACTACCGCTGGCAGCCAAACCCTCTCTTTCACGAGAATCCTCACACTCAAAATGCTGCTACCAGCAAAAAAAAAAAAACGGGGAAAAAACCCTGGCTATAGGATGTGTTAAAAGATCAGAATTTTGACAGGGTGAATGCATCACTGTGGATCCTGTTATGCTCTGACATGACACGAAGCAGTGCCAAGACATTTTGGTGCTGAGTTTCCGCAGCCTTCCTCTTTTCTGCAGTGTCCATCTGCACTTCACCTCCTTGGACACAGTGACTGCGTGTCAGAGAGCATGCAAAGCAGACACCGGTAACTTTGTTTTGGGGAAAAAAGGAAAGGAAAAAGGCTCCAGAAGAACGAAATCCCTCTGTTGCCATCACTGTGAGTGAGGTGAGCGCCGATTAGTGCTCTCAAACTGTCAGGCTCCATTACGACTCCGGTAACTACAGTATTTCACATTTACTGTAAGTGGCAGAACGCCTGTGGCCTGTCCCTGTTGATGGAGAGGAAGGCACTGCGATGCAGACAGATGGTTATTTTCCCCCGAATACATCCTTTTAATGGTGCTCATTCTGCTGGGGAGGCATGGGCATCGGCTTAGCAGTCACTGGCAAAGCTCAGACCAATAGGAGTGGATATACTGTATATCCCATAATTATCGCTCCGGCGATGCAAAGGCGGCCTGTCACGCCAGAGAACATGAAAGTAAATGGAGCTTTATGAGCGACGATGCGGGGGGAGTGCTTTGTCTGTCTTTTCCTGCTACGCTACGCTACCATTAAATAAATAAATAAATAGATAGATAAATAATGCCTGTTTTGGAGGGAGGGGAGGGGTTTAGGGGGTGTGTGGTTGGGCGGTAGTTTTGAGGCGTTTATTGGAGCTGTGTTGTTCTAGGCATATACAAAAATTACATTCCCCTAGACAGTTTCTGGTCTCAGAGGCAGTGACAGCTATTGGAGTTTTACATGTGAGCCTGTGAACATTAGAACACTCTCCCCTGTAATGATGCGTATTTGTGTGTCTTTTAGAATAATATTCACTCGGCACAGTTAAAGACTAAAGAGCAGCTTTAAAGTGTTGTTTCCCAAGACAAATCCGCTTTCCAGTTTGTGTGTATGTGTGTGCGTTTCTTTTTTGTGCAGTTA
Source organism: Clupea harengus (assembly GCF_900700415.2). Classification (NCBI taxonomy): domain Eukaryota; kingdom Metazoa; phylum Chordata; class Actinopteri; order Clupeiformes; family Clupeidae; genus Clupea; species Clupea harengus. Next base: position 20,825,282 of record NC_045153.1, on the reverse strand, counting down.
GTGCAAAAGTACCTAGACACCTTCATTTGTCATGGTAGAAGATCTAGGAGAAGCTTTTACTCTGACTGCAGATTACACCCATAATATACTCAGTGGATCAATCACCTAAGGCATTGCAAAACAGAAGAGCACTTAAGTAAAAACTGAGAACCAAAATTGTGTTCTGACATCAGGTTAATCTCGACTAGATTAACTGACACAGTTTCTCGGTTGGTTTTGTGTTTTTTGCCCTTCATTGTTATGTAATAATAGGGTTAGATCAGTATTTCATTTCCGGCATTATGGGACGGGTAATGGTGAATGGTCAGGAAATGACTGTGATTTTAAGGCACTTCACTGAATCAATAGTGCCCATTTATGGCTGCGGCACTGGTACATTCTTGTGGTATGTCCTAATGACTTCATAGTCTGTGCAGAGATGCAAAGTGCAAAACCACTCATCTTCATGTTCAGTTGTGATTTGATATTTTACACCTAGATTGATCAAAGTATTACACTTCTATTGGGTGATGTTAAAGGTTTATGTATATATATATATATATATAGTTATCTCATGAGAAAATGGACCACTCATCATGAAAACAATTCCCAGCCATATTCCAATTATACTGTAGTCATGTGAAGAGGATTTCCATTTCCAGTGGAGAAATGGCAAGGTCAGCAGTTATGCAGTCATCAGACCAACATGCATGAATCTGCACAAACATGCAGCTCGGAGCGATAATCATTTTATTCTTAACGGCTGTACACTACAGTGTCGCTTCAGATTTTCATGAGTATCAATTTCATGTCATCCTTCAGTGGTACTCCCATTCGAGACAAAAAAAAGTGTTCACCATCCTTAAAGAAGAAAAATCAATAGTCCATCTCTTAATGTAAAAATGGGAAATGGGTGGCACTGAGGCATGCTGGGTAATTTATGGAGTTCCAGAAGCAGCTGACGTAGAGCGAAATAGGAAATGATGGTGATGGGTGTGAAACATCAATCAGATAGCAGCACAGAGGGGGTGAGGTGTACACACACACAAGCACACACACACACACACACACACACACACACACACACACACACACACACACACACTGCTGTTCACTGAGCTACAGTGGTGAGGAAGACTAGGGTGCAGACGCTGACAGGTAAGAATGAGCAGTATGTGGTTGTGCGCTTGTATGTGGGTGGGTGTATCTAATAAAGATTGTTTGTGTGAGTGCATATGTGTGTGTGTTTGTATGTGTGTGTGTGTCTGTGTGTGCGTGTGTGGACAGGCGGGCGGACAGCGAGGGCCTTGGAGAACACTTGCCTCGCTACGTCGTCAGCCCACCTCATTTGCTAGACTTTACCGGCGAGGCTCACAAAGCTGTCTTGAATCTGAACAAGAAAGCCAAGACACGTCTCCTGAATCAGGATCGGGTCGAAAAAAGCCCTGTGGTCCCACATCCCTCATCCCTCTGCGTGTGTATTTGTGTGTGTTTGTTTGTGTGTGTGTGTGTGTGTGTGTGTTTGTGTGTGTGAGAGAGAGAGAGAGAGAACAAGATAGAAACACTGAGAGTGAACATAGTTCACACAAATGTACATTGAAAGAAGCTGTGAGTTGGCTAGAAGTCATACTCTTAGGCATATCCAACGCTGGTTTATCCATTATTGATTTCTGTGGGCTCACCCTCTGTCTTGTTAAATTTAATTTCCTTAAAACTGCATGGCCGTTTGTGTTCTATTCACAAGGGTCAGTTTTCTTAGCATTTTGCATTCAATTTGTATTCCCAGATATAGACATCCGAGTTCAGCAAAGGGGTTGCAGAACTGGTTGTAACATCCTTCAGAGTAAATTATTCCTTTCTGCAATTTTACAACACGTTGTGGATCCAAGTCATTCTAATTCTTACAATCCTGCAATTTATCGCCGCTTAATAGACCTCAGCCCATGCTTTTAGAACTGTTCTGTATTAGATTTTCTTTAGTTCATCTTCGATTCTCCCACAAAACATTATGATCTAGGATGTCTACAATGTGCTCTCTCTCTCTCTCTCCCCTCTCAAAGGACCTTTCCTTGCAGACTTTGAGAGGGGGAAGAAAAGTGTTGAGAGCGCTAGTCTGCTAAGCATGCTCATCACTCTTATTGATCCATCCTCTGGCTTCCTCCAGCTCATGCAAATTCAGACCCATCCTCTGTCTAACCCCCCCCCCCCCCCCCCCCCCCAGCCTAAACCCCCCAAACCTCCCTCACCATGCCCTGCCATTGGCTAACCATGACAAGTTTCAAAAGTGCTCAAGCGTAGCCAGGACCTCGTGTGACAGTCCCTCGGAGAGAGATAAATAAATAAACAGAAGGTCACTGCCACTGCAACGCATACATTTTGTATTCCTGTCATAAAGGAAAGTTTCTCGGAGAGACGGCACAATCACAGACGAAAAAGCAAAGAAGCAGAAAACACGGAGGGAGGGAGGGCACTTGAGTGTTCAGGAGAAGAGAGATGAGAGGCCTGGAGCATCGGCTTGATGCTCAGTATCTGTGCACACATGCATGCATTATTCCAGCCCACCTACTCGCAGACATATGTCAAACTGCCCACATAGGACTTCAGAGGCCACTTCATTAAACCTGAGGGCAAGAAACAACAACACACGCACCCCCCCACCCCCCCCCCACACACACATACACACAAACACACACCCACACACACACACAAGAATAAACTACTTTCAAGAAAAAAGACTTAAAAAAAGGCATGTCTTTAAATTTGTATGTGTGAAGGACGGAGCCTCTTGTTGATGTGCGGCCTGAAGTTGCGTAAGGACAATTTGTCACGGGGGGGGCATCTATCTATCTCTCTCTTTCTCGCTCTCTTCCTCTCCCCCGACACGGGAGTCGGGATGGTCATATGGAGCATCAGCAGCTGCCAGATCCTCCCCCACGGTTCCCCTCGCCGGCGCTGCCGCAGCTCACGGAGCCATCAGAGGCAAATAAATCACCTCGGGGACGCCGGGCCATTTTTCACTTCTGGCAAAGTGGCCATTTTGTAGTAAACTCAGAGCGCGGGCAATTTGCACAGTGGAATATGAGCTCCTCTCTGTCTGTCGGCCCCTCCCGTGATTAACGACACGTTGGGGCGGCCTCCCCTCAGTTCCTGGCGGAGTGTACGTGAACTTCCTCCTTGATACACGTCAGACACACTCAAGCAAAGGAGATGAACTTGAAGGCGACTGGGAGAGTTCCGAGAAACATCGCGCAGAAGTGTTTTGGCAGGCGTGGGGGCCGGCTATATAGTGTGGCCTCTCCCGTCTTTGGGCAGCTGGATGGGTCTCTCAAACACGAACCAGAGAACAACAGGCCACTTCACTCGCCCTGATTGCAAAATGGGTTCTCTTGTTACAGTGTAGGAGTGAGGCCTCGCATGAATGGATAGATGATGAGATTTCCATGTGCGCACTTGAGAAAGCCCCCAGAACACAAGCAAAGAACAGAAAACTGGATCACAGGAGCTAGAAGCAAGAAGCAGGCTTAGCAGATCCCCCGGGGCCACACCATTCATGTGTTCTATGTTCCAGAAATGGCATGTTCACTTAGCCTTATGGCATGTTTTTCACATGTCTCGATTTAAGCATCCTACTACAATATTCATGATATACATTATGATGCTATGATAAGATTAAACTATGACTTGATCAAACATTAACACAGTCAGTTCTAAATAATCAGGTTGTTGTGACATTACCAATTCACTTGATACAACCTGTCTATTAAAACATGCTTTCATCCCTCTGAGGAATTGCACAATTGAGTTTCGTAGGGAATTTTTCCCTCCTCATACACAGCAAGGCACGGACAACCACCATTTTTCCAGATGTTCCAGTGGAACAGATATCCAAAATCTTCCAGTCCAAGAACATTGTGTCCTGAGCCATCCTGTGTTCTGGCCATATTGTTGACGACTTCTCGACACATTCTCTAGGCTTCTTTTTCTTCGCCTGCTTTCCTGCCTGGCGTTCCTCTAATCCCCTACGCCTCTCTTCAGGGACACCGCCATCACTGTGGTGCGGGTTTGTCTGCAACCCGGCATTTCTTTCGCTCTGTCTGGCGGAAAATGAGGTCAGGTGAAGGAACAGTAATCATGCAAGGTAGATTGAGTGGAGGGGGCCACATTAGTCTGGAAACCGTGTAAGTACCAGTGAAAGCCTTCAGAATGAGGCTGAGTGCAGGGGGCTTCGATACAGATGCAATATCCGTAATTAACTTCGAGGAGGTCAGGAGTTTTACCTTCATGACACAGTGGTGCCACAGCATCAGTGTCGGTAGGCACTACTTTGTGTTTGACGAGAAATCCTGCAACACACTTGACAGTTCTGAGAAAAAGCAATAACAGGACAAGCAACTAGTAGAACAACAACACATGATTCACTAAGTTATAGGCATCCCACATGCTATGTGAGGCATCTGTCAAGGGGGTCAATTTGTGATGTCACCCTCTCTCTATCCGAATGCCTCACTGTGTCTCCGGCACTAATAACTTATCCATTTGGCATCAAAATTTAAACTCATTTTCATTGCGTCTGCTAATTAAAAGTGAGACTGGGCGCAAAGAAGGACACATCATTACGTTTTTAAAAGGAGCAGAGGTTAGCCAGCTTCCCGAGACATTGCGAGCAGATTGGCAAGGTGTGGACACTTGAACCATTCAGTTAAGTTACGCCCTATATGGAGTCCTGTCTCTCCCTGTCATTTGAAACTGAAGGAAGAGAAGGTCTGTCACCCACTGTGCTGTTTCGTTGACTTCAGTGGACATCACTCTCTCTCTCTCTCTCTCTCTCTCTCTCTCTCTCTCTCTCTCTCATGGGAAGTTTTAGGGGGGCGGTTTTGGTGTCAAGAGAGGAGAGGTGTCTTTTTTATGTATTCCATCTTAAAATTCAGCGGTGCTCCAACTCTGTCACACTACTTAGCATGAATGCCCCTGGAAGCAAGGCATTATAGATAGTGCGGGATGTGCAGAGAAAAAAAATATCACACTCTTTGGCATTTCTCTTTCAGCTTCTCCAGAATTTTCCTTTAAAGAAAGAAAAACCTGTGACTGTTCTGCGATGGTCTTAAGGGAAATGCAAAAGACGTGAAGAATATCTATCGAATCCCATCTTCATCTCATCATGTTTTAATCAATGCCCCCTCTAGATTGCCCCCCACCCCCATAACACTGCTACTCTCTCTCATCCTGACACCCCTCTCTGACACAGAGAAGAAAGAGGTTTCGAGTGGGCGGCAAAATAACATCAAACCTGGCTTGCCACCGAGTTCCCTCCTTCTCCCTCTCTTTCTCCCTCTCTTTCTCCCTCTCTTTCTCCCTCTCCTCCTTCCCCGTCTCTCTCTTGAATCAACATTCTTTTAAGGCAAAAACACAAGCTCAAGCACCTATCACAAGCAATATAAATATGTATACATGAACAATCAAAAATAATGCAGGGATTTATCTGTCTTTATTTTAGTGCACTGAGCTGAGTGCCAAGGACTGACAAGGAGTATTTTATGGTAAATCAATCATCTGTATCGTGTTTCTTTACATAGTATGCATAGTGCTAATGCTGAATTCCAAAGTACACAAACAAACAGACACTGCACCCTGCCAGATAAGCACGCTCTCTTCTTGATATGCTCACAACCTGACTGCGTGAACTGTGAATATTAAATTGAGCTCATTGACAAGTAAGTTTTCCGTTTCATGTTGAGCTACTTGAAATACTGCTGAAGTAGTGGAAAATTACAGACAGTAAGGGTCTGTAATTGGGTTGAGTGCTAGACAAGTAGCATTAGATTCTGGCTTTACTGGGTCAAAATGCTCATATGTTGGTCATTGAGAGTTTTTGTTTATTTCCTGCTGTAATGATTATTTCATGAGTCTTTGAAGCTATTTTTGCAACCCTCTTTGATTTCTTGCGAGCCAATCACGAGCCACAAAAGAGCAGGCTGCATAACAGGATTCATTAACAGAGATAAAAATCAAACGAATTGCACCCCACAATGATCTCAAACTGTGTAGAACAGCCTTGTCTCCTAAACAGGAAATCCAGTGCACATTGCACTGCGCAGATGTTGGAGATGTTCATGCATTTTGCAGGAGATGTTTACAACCGAGCCACGAGGCTTAAAGGCAACTCAAAGGTTCCTGCCTCTGTGCTTGTGCCTCTCCTCTGTGCTGTTTTTTTTTTTCAGCGTATGTATGCCACCGATGTGCCCTTTGTGTTTTGTAAGGGCCTGGACTGCCTGGAAACCAGAGTTATGTGCGACTTCTTCTAGTGTGGCCAACATCCAGTTGGATGGCCCTTTCTCTTACGGCCAATCTGTCAGCGCTCACATCACAAGTCCATCGCCTGCTTGCTCTGTGTCGCTCCATCTCCCTCTTGCTCTTTCTTTCTCTGTCTCCACTCACAGCCTGTCACTTTCACACTGCAGGGCCTGGGCTCCTATCCACATTGCCTTTGTCCCGATGCACATCCTGATTCATGCACCGCTGAAAGAGCCTTCTGGAAATAAATTGGGGCTACCTCAGCCAAAACGAGTCTGCGCTAACTGTATTGATGACTGGGGGGGGGCTTACTGCTGTGCTTATGGCTGTGCAAAGTGCTGCCGGTCTTTGTGTGCGTAATTGGTCGGCTCCTCAGCCAAAATGACGGCCATGCACAAGCTGTGTGCTTAAAGACAGAGTAGTCCGAGAGAGAGAGAGAGAGAGAGAGAAAGAGACGCACAAATAGAGAGAGAATATATTGAGAAAAAAACCGAGCGAGAAAACCTTGCTGCCACTATGTAACATGAGGCACGCTGTGATGGCTGTCCACGCAGTTTCCAGGCAGTGCTCTCCCCATTAAGACATCAGTGCAAATTAGCAAATGCACCATGACGACATCCGCTGCATAACTCTTAATGACTCCTCGATGACTTTCAAGGCCCAATTGCAAAAATAACTCTAACACTGACGCATGTCTTCAGACCCGTGGTGGAGGCCAGACAATTGCAAGTAATTACCAATTTAGAACAAACGCTTTATTTTTGAGTCATAACCTATCTCCACACATGGCTGTGCCGCAAACATATCAACATTGACATGAGATATTAATCAGTCAGTGTGTGATGAAATCTGATATCCTCTGTGAGTAAGAGCATGGGGATGCTTAAAATAGGGGCCAGGAGAATTTTCTGCAAGCAATGAGGTTGAAGCAAAATGTTAACAGCACCAAACAAAAGCTCCCTCTCTCGACAGAGTGGTGTAGATCTTGATTTGTGTTGATCGTTGAGCTCTGGCGTTATAAATATTTACAGTGCGAGGAGACTTATACCCGACCCACAGGCTCATTCTTCTCAGCTGAGAGAAACAGAGAGAGCATTGGTGGGCCAACTCATGGTAGTATGCATGTCTTCAGACCCGTGGTGGAGGCCAGACAATTGCAAGTAATTACCAATTCAGAACAAATGCTTTATTTTTAAGTCATAACCTCCTATCTCTACACATGGCTGTGCCCCAAACACATCAACATTGACCTGAGATATTAATCAGTCAATGTGTGATGAAATCTGATATCCTCTGCGTCACGACCCAGCCTGGTCTGCCCCGCCCCCCTGCTATCAGTGCTCTCTATTTTCCACAGCTGGGTAAGCAGAGTCTGCGCAGGTGCCCGCAGGTGTGAGCAATGAGGGCTTGATGAGCTGCACCATAAGAGGGCCTTGGCGCAGAGTGCAAGAGGCTCCCTCTCCTCGACGCGTTGTTTATGTTTGTTTGTTGGACATGTGTACACTACTGAGATAGATGGATACTTTATTAATCCCGAGGGAAATTTAGGTCATCAGTAGTATGTAGACACCCGCTTGCACCACACAATAACACTGACTTTTCAATTATACTTTAATAAATGTTCTTTTATTATAAAACCTGGCGTGTGGAACTCCCATTCATGTTACATGCAGAGAGCCTTGCTTGTGACATCTGTGAGTAAGAGCATGGGGATGCTTAAAATAGGGGCCCGGAGAATTTTCTGCAAGCAATGAGGTTGAACCTAAATGTTAACAGCACCAAACAAAAGCTCCCTCTCTCGACAGAGTGGTGTAGATCTTGATTTGTGTTGATCGTTGAGCTCTGGCTTTATAAATATTTACAGTGCGAGGAGACTTATACCCGACCCACAGGCTCATTCTTCTCAGCTGAGAGAAACAGAGAGAGCATTGGTGGGCCAACTCATGGTAGGCCTACTGTATCGCAACATCGCCCACAAGCAAGTTAATGCCTCCACACAGAGAAAACAATAGTGTTTTGTCACTGCAGTGTTTGTGGAGAGGCAGGCAACTGTGCCAGACTCTACTGCTACTACTGCAGAATTAGTGTGAAAAGAAAAACAGAAATAGTGCCAGACTTAAGATAGAAGTGGTTGTGCAATATTTCCTGAAATGAGTGCAGAATCAGACTTGAATATACACTTTATGATCATACAACATTTCCAATTAGTTTGACCCATTATAATCCACCTTTAATAATACTATGTGTTGTTTTAGATATTGCAGCACGGTGTGACTGTTGTCCCATCCCATTAAAAATGACACTGTAGCTTGGTGTGAAACATTCTCAAAATAGCACTAGTGTGTTGCAGCAAATGAAACATGGATTTTTAATTTTTTTATCAAACTTTTTCGAAGGGGAAGCTTTTTTCCCCCTTTTTCTCCCTCCTGCAGTTGAAGATGAACCCTGTCCCAGAGGCTTAGCCTCGTGTTGTAGCTCCACATTTAACCTCATTCTGCAGCTGCACTGGGGTGATAAGCACAGCTGAGTCCTGGGCCCAGTGGAATTCCTGCCACGTCATGCTATATATATAAAAATAATATATGAATATATATATATATATTCATATAAATAAACTGCTGCCCAAAGCACAATGTGAAGCCCAGACACACGAGATTGCCACATCTGCTTTCAGTGTAACGGGGCAAAGGGGAGGCGAGGATCAGCATCCTGCCACATATGAAATTCAGCGGCGTGAGTGATGCCTTGGTGAACAGTGTCCGCTGTATGTACGTCCGTGACATCTCTCGACACTAACACAATCCAGCCATTGCTCCCGGCTCTTTCCTTCCATATGCTGGCCGATCTCTAGAGTGTCCCAGGCTGATTAAGTAAGCATTTAAAGCCCCTCATTTAGCACGGACGGCCATTTGGAGCTGATCAATGTTAAAAAGCCTGTCGCATCCAATCATTTCACATGACATATGTGTGAGAAGCCAGAAAGTAGCAGCCAGCAGTGTGCTAGCGCTGGTAAAGGCTACATCAGCAGATGTGAGCCCTGGCAGAGTATTGATCTAGCCCGGGCCAGCCAGAGAGATAAAGAGGGAGAGAGACAGAGAGAGCAGGGGCCTGGCTTGGATGCCGTCCCCCTCTCTGATACATTTATGCATTTCAGTGCCGCAGCCCCCGCGGAAAGAGAAGGGGGTGGGCTCGCTCACAAGGAAGAGAGGAGGGGAGTGGAGAGAGAGGCCATGGTGGCTGTCGGAGGGATCTAATGTTACAGCGCGCCGTGCGGCCCAGGGGCGCTTGGGCCTCCCCGCTGCCGAGCACAGCTTGTAGATCAATTAAACGCAGCTCCGGCTGAGCGCGGCGCTACTGATGCAACGCAACGAGGGCTAGCGCGCCGCAACGCTCGGCACGGTGCTCACTGCAGGCCGCCAGGGCCGGGGAGCAGGGGCCACTATGTAAATACAGTTTAATCCTGCTTAGGAGAGCAAGCAGGAGATCGCCGCGTGCAACGCACCGTTGCTACGGATGCTGCCCGCCCCGGCCGCCCATCCTTCCTCCCTCGTGTACATCAGATGTACGCAAACACGTTCTCAGTATGCTGCTCGAGGGGAAGGATGTGCTTAGGGGAAAAACACACAGAGATTAAAACACTGACATGAGATGTGAGGGTGATGCTAACATACAGAGGATCTGTAGCATACATATGCCGTGGGTGTTCCTTTCAGAAATGGAGATCAAATCAAAGTCCTGAAATAGCAAGGGCATTTATTTTTGTTCGAATTTTTGCTATATATCTCATTCATAAGGATAAACACAGGATTATCATTCATGAAGGAGTTCCCACAGATAAATAATGCCTTTGTTCGGGTTAGCAGACTTTTTGAATGTCTTTGAAGCCGCACAGGTGAGCCAAACTGGCTGAGGCTACTGAAAAAGGTGAGACGTTGTTGGTGCCAGACCTTCCAGGGGGTGTGCGCTCTGAAAATTGTCTGTTAATTGTATGCAGTGGGTTTATCAGCACTTTCTAGCTGACCATAAGTCCCAGGAAAAAAGCAGAGCTGGACATTGATGTATGGGAGCCAAGAGGGGACATTTTGGTCACAATTTATTTGGATGGTCCCCTATAGATAATCTACCAGGGTTTTTCCTGCATAGAGAAAATTTGGGCGCACGCCTACGCCGTTTTCCCGAGCGCCTACAACAAATCCCGAGCGCCTAAGGCAAAAAAAAACTCCGCGAGAAAAAAATAAATAAAAAAAAGCTGTCATTCATGGCGCAATTCAGCTTAATGGTGTTTTGAGCCCTCACCGTCGACTTCAAGACAGCACGCATCCCGCCTCCCACCCCTTGAGCCAATCATTGAACAGAGGCTGCTCCGAGCTTGCCAGTTTAGAGAAGACGTTGGTTTGAATTTGAGCAAGCAACTTAATGTAGCTAGCTTTTAGCTGTTTTAAACCAAGGCACTTTACTTCAAAAATGTTGTTTTCAACCTGCTTCCCAATCTGGTTAAAACAACTAGTGAAGGTGTTTTAGAATAATATTAATGCCATATACAATAACTGACTTTATGTTAACACCACTAATTCATGTTAGCTGTCTATAATTATTTAGCGCAATGCTAGCATGAATCTACCGTAATTCGATTTTTAACCAAGGCTATTGTACTGCAAAATATTGATCACGACATGTTTACAAATCTGGTTTAAAAGATAAAGGTGAGCTGTTATTTATAGATATGAATTATTTCTCAGGCATCTAATGGCTTACAGCTACCTGTAAAGCATCTAAACGTAGAGTAAGGGAGGTTGACTGCTAAATACAGTACATTAAGGCAGCCACCAGTCTTTGGATAGCTCTCATAAGTGAGTTATTGTATATGGCATCAATATTCTAACCATCACACATAGGATATATATGTACACACACACACTGCTTAAATAAAACACTAAGCCTACTATCAAAGTATTTTTTTTAAGATAATGTAGGCAACTGCTAGCTAGTTAGATAATGTCAGCAACTGCTAGCTAGCTGCTTGCTCAAATTCAAACCAACGTCTTCTCTAAACTGGCAAGCTAGGAGCAGCCTCTGTTCAATGATTGGCTCAGGGGATGGGATGCGCCTTCCATGTAAGCGAATATGGTCTCAATAGTATGTTTCAAGTATAGGCTACAGCCGAAACCTCGTTCTGTTTTGATCAACAGTAATCGAGTTGATAAGCGTGTCTTCTTGTCTGATCAATACGCAACTGTGAGGTGCGCGAATGGACAGAGCGGCCAGCTGCCAATCACTCAACTTACGTATGTATCCTGACTTCATCAGTCGACGGTGAGTTTGAGCATAACATTCTATTTTCAGTATTCATGGCTTTCAATGTATTAAAATATCTGCTATGTTGAGAACCTACACAGGTGTAGGCTATTATTTGATTTGTCTACCCGTTTGAACGAGTAGACTACCAGTAGACCGCGAGGCCTCGGGAGAGGCAGACAACCGCATTGGTTTATCAATGAAAGCTCAGCTCGTTCTGAGGAGAGCGGATAGATTTGTGTTGCATCTCGAATATAATAATATTAATATTATCATTGATGAACCGGTAAGGTTGTAAACTGTCGTTCCGCTGCGAGGGCCAGCCCGACGTGCACGAATACACCTGTACAAATGCAAATGAAATGTCCACTCAAAATGCTGACAAAAGTTTGATTTCCAACGCAGCCTCCATTGGTGGGCCAATAGAAGTTAAACACACTATTAAACATATTTGTGGACAGTTTTAATTAAAAAAAAAAAAAAAGAATGGTATGTAGGTTTGTATAATAAAAATGAATAGTAATAATAGATAAACTTGAATTTCATAATTTGTGTGTTCCATTTCTGACCACTGGTTAGTTCCAGATTCTATTGATATACATTTCAGTAGTTTGCATATATATGTAAAGAGATAAACCTTGATAATCTTTGAACCATACATGATAGCACCATGGGGCTTGGACTATTGTCAATCTATTAGCCTATCTATTTTAATCTAAAGTGGAAGCAAAATGATTTCCTGAAGCATATCCTCCATTATTTCTGAAATGGGTAAATGTAAGCTAATAAGGTGACATGGCAACACAGACTGTGCGAGCGTAGCGCGCACATTTTTTTTTGGAGCACCGAAGACCCATTTTGACCCAGGAAAAACCCTGTCTACAGATACTCATTTTGGTCACACTTTATTTGGATGGTCCCCTATAGATAATCTACAGATACTCATTTTGGTCACACTTTATTTGGATGGCTCCCTATAGATTTTCTACAGATACACAGACTATAATCAAACTCTGGGAACCGAATTAATATTTCAACAAACCATCTGTAGAGTCTCTGTAGCTGGACTAGGTGGCTCTGAGCAATTGACCCCAAACATAATAGGAGGGTTAAGTCAATAATTATTCATAAAATATTGCTTATCAATACTGTGATCAAAACATAAGAAACATATACAGTGTATGTCACCGAAGGTACATTGAGAAGGCACTGAGCTGTTACAATTGCAATTTGGTGATAAACAATGCAAAAACTAAGAGCTGGCCCCATCCAAAAGAGACTGCTTCACAAAACGAGATTGGTTCACAATATAAAATGAAAAATGAAACACATGGAAGAAACTATGATCAAGATCATGATTGCTGACTGCATTGTTTTTTTTATTTTTTTTTTTTAGTTTTTTTTTACAATTTCCTTTAATTAAGAATATGCCCTCTCCTGATGCCCTTGTAAAAACAGAGTAGATGCAAACTGCAGTATTAGATATCTGTTGCCACATCTATTTTCTGGCCGGGGTTAATGCAGAGCTAGTTGTAATGGCCGAGCTTGAGGGGATGCAGTGGGAAAGATCATTGACATGTCAGGCAAATGTCACAGTGCTTTTAACCCAGCCAGAGAGGGGCCACGGCCGCAGATGCCATCCAGTGGCCTGCAAAATGTCAATGGCTTTTTACCCTCATTTGACAAAAGGGAGAGTGGGCTGTGCTTGTGTATGATCCTCAAGCAAATGTCAGGAAGCCATTTCACAGTCCCTCCGAGTTTCTCTTCCCCCCGAGACGCGGCATCTGCGTCAACAACCACACTGACCGCTGTGCCTTACTGGCAAATAACCGATGACCGAAAAAATGTCGATGGGCTACCTGGGAAACGCTTTAAGAAATTATAAAAAATCGGTGCAACTGTGTGAGGTTTTAAGCGAGGTGCATAGGGGGCACGGACGTGCCATTGTTTGTGTTATCCTGTTACATGTTGTATAAACGGGCGTCTGATGGACTGTGATAATGGGAGCTAAAAATAAACATGCCATCTGTTCATCTATCTGACTGCATCAAGGCGCCACATATTCCGTTCCTCTTTTGCTCCTGGAGAGCCAACACGCGTTTCATTCTCCGTTCAGAGGGCACACTCTTTCTTAACCTCCAACTAAGCACCTTGAACAACAAGACACTTCAGCAATATAACAGAGGAGAGAGAGTTTGAGAGTTTGTTATCTAAAAATAACATCATGGCTGCAAAGGCCAGATGACCTTCAAGTGGTCTAGTGGTTCTACAAAGTAAATCATTTTTTTCTATACTTATTCCACCTTACAATACAAGTTGTTTGTTGCTATGCAACAGTGTAATGCTAACAGAAAGCAAATGCTGTTTACAGGTATATTAGATCATCAACTGATACATGTACCAACTGCTAAGTGACAAAACCGCAAACTTACAAGAAATCAAAGAAAGAAAATATAAAAAAATTAGTTAGAATGCTTCTCAACCAATCAAATAGTGCAGCCATAACTACCTTTTGTATGACAGACCTACAGTGTAATACATAGAGCTGCATTGCAGTAAGAGATAGTTGCAATCAGTTGACCTTTGAGTATAACAGATGCTCCAGAGAAACACAGGTCTGGTATTTTACATTTGGTGCATTACAGTAGTCAGCCTGTGTCTGGGTGCTGTATTGGGTTTGTAGAGTCCTTGTTGTTTTGGGTGTAATGGCTGTATCTGAGAGGGTATCAGTTCGCGCACAGCACAAGCAATCTTGCGGCTTCCGCACCAAGGCATCGTGTTACAGCTCACAGACCCTGTACATTCAAGACCACAAGGGCAACCAGCACTTCAAGTCAAATCAGCCTCGGCCTCACAAAAAACAGCCTTTGGGTGATAAGGTCATACTGTAATCTGTATAGTCAGCATATTATTTATATATTGAATTATTTTTTATTTGTATTATTGAATATATATTTGGAGTCAGTTCAACAAGGGCTGAGGTTGTGGATTGCAAAACAAGACAAAAAAAAATCCTCTGAGTCTAAGTGAGTCATTCACACTAGACAATTAAACATTACACTTCATAAAATCATATGCAGTCTCACTGGGCCTTTTAACTTGATCCATGCAACACTAAAAGTGATATACAGATCAATATTTCTTTTTGCCAGGTTTAGCAGGATCAGCTAAACAATGGGAAGAATGGAGCAATGTGCAAAATTCAATATTGAGAAAAATGATCCACGTTTCGCTGCCTTTCTCTCTTATTACCCGACATTTGTCAACAGGACTCAGCACTAAAGCCGCACCTCTCTCTCCCTCTCTCGCTCTTTCTCTCGCTCTCTCGCCATCAGCATTATTTGAAAGTCAACAAAGTCACGGCTTTGCTGATTTTCTGACTTGTCGGAGAGACTGGTGGCTCAGTGCGGGATGGGATGACACCCTTTGAGGAGTGCAGCACCGCAGGGTGGGCATACAACAGGGCAGAGAGAGAGAGAGAGAGTGAGAGAGAGAGAGAGAGAGAGGAAGAGAGAAGAAGGGACAGAAGCTCATACTGATGCATGTCATATATAAAAATAAGAAGGCAAACATAAACAAGTGTCACAGTATGTGTGTCTTCAGAGCATCATGCAACAAAACATCTGCAGGGCCCACCAAAGATTCATTTAGAAATAAGCTAAAATGTCACTTCCATTCCATTAACCCATAGGTGAGTATTCATCTTGTAGAGTTCTTTGTTTACATTCATGTTGACATGGAACAGGAAGAGTGTATCCAAACAACAGCTTGAAAAATCCATCCAGTGCTGTAAGTACTCTATGTTAGCTCGCACGCTTCAGCAACTTAGTGGGATTACTCGCTCACCTGACTGCATCATATTCCACAACTGCACAGGTCATTTACCTGTGATCTTTGAGCCACTGCATCCTTGCAAACACGGAAAGGCGTGAAGAGTGATGCTTGGGCACTGCATCCAAATCCTACAGCTTTGAAATGGTGCGTTTTATTTCAGCCGTATAGCAACAGTGCATCTCTGTGCTGGCTCAAAGATTGGAGTGTTTACATTTACATGCAGTTTGCATCCATTATATGCAAGTATGTGTTAATAATTCCCCATTTCTTTTGTTTCAGTGGTCTGAGTATGTAGGACAACCGAATCAGCATATTACACATGTTAACCATTAGTAAGCCCAGAGATATGACTGTTTATTACGTGGTGTATCACGGCCTCACCTTCCCCCATACTGTCATCATAACTCCATAACAAGAATGAGCCAAGGCAAGTCAGGCAATGGACGCAAGGCACAACTGAGCATAACGGGATGGAATGATCATGGAAATGACACTAGCAGTCAAATTATTTAATATTTATGCCCATTAACGTGTCTTGGTTCGTATATGAGCAGTATATGGCTTCACTGGGTCTCGTCACAGTACAACCATAAACCCAATGAAGGATTTCCTCTATTGTTCAGTAAATCAGTGAACCTGTCAACTAAACAGTTAAACATATGCCATGACCTTTGCTAAAATCAAGTTACTGAATAACTTATAAATACCAGCTAAACTGGTAAAAAAAAGAGCACAATATTGTGGACAAATCATGTAGACATTGCCAAAGTGTGTGATTGTTTAAAAGGTTATCGAATAATGGAATCAAGTGTTCAAAAGAACCAACTCATTTTTTTCACCTGCTTTAAAATCTTTTTCAGTGAAGACTCTCGAGTAGGCTAAGATGGCGAATGCCAATCAAGTACCAGTATGATAAATTCCCTTAGTTTGTTTGTCACACTGGTCCTTTTATTTCCACACAGGTGTATCCCCAAGGCCTCTCAGCATGAGTAGCATGTTATGCAGCATGTACCTGAACACAGCATGTACCTGAACACAGCAAACACAGCTGCCTCTCTCCGATGTGATGTTATGCCCCACTCCCCACATGGGATTAATAACTACCATTTATTACCTTCACCGTTTTTTTTTGGCTCCCGCCAATGTTGCGCACTGGCATTGGGAAAACCGGTAAACAAACCCGCCGAGAGATAATTAAAATAGCTTCTACACAAGGATACAGAAGCCCCCACCTGACCCCATCAAGAGCGGCATATCAATTGTTTTGACATATTTCTATCCCCCGTGCACGGCAGCCTCCTTACAAGGAGAGGGGGGGGGGGGGCTGTCCTATCACATGTAATGAGGCACAGAGACACAGGGACACAGAGACAAAAGCTTGGAGACGCAGACACAGAGTAATGGCTGGCTAATGGGCCATGCCCGCGCTGTGGCGGACTTTGAACGCACACAAAATGTTTGGGAGGAAGTAATTGTCCTAAAGGAGGTCAGGTCGACAGAATTAGTTTGTGTCATTCAGTGCGGTTTTTCTCTTCTCTGTTTATGTTCTTTGAGTCATTTTATAAAATGAGCTGGTTTGTTGTAGACACTTGTAGACATGTGGACATGAGTTAAACACACACACACACACACACACACACACAACAACAACAACAAAAACAACAACAACAACAAACATATACATTATTAGATATATGAGAGAGCACACACACACACACACAATTATAAACACACACACACACACACACACAAAAAGTATTTGAACTCAATGAATCAAGATAGGGTAAGAAAAGTAAATTATTCTGAGGTACATTCAGAGGCAGACTACTGCACATGCCCATAAAATTTTAAGATCATTTGGAGGGAGGTCGTCGGCATCATGCCTTATAAATCGAACTTAATTGGGGTTGTTCAGCTATATCTATTTTTCATACCGGAGCATAACCATGAATAATAATGTTACTGAAGCACCGGGGAGCTTAAAAGTTGTTTCGGTGTTACGACCGCAGTATCCCTCTGCGTTACGCCAACTTTGCCAGCAAGAAACAAACCATCAGTTTTGTACTCTTGTTTCTCTTTAAACTGATTTGTGTTCCCCCTTCAAAAGGAAGGAGTTAATAACAAAAGGGCCTCGCTCACACTCCACTAGCACCACTGTGCCTAATAAGCATTTTTTTTTTCAGGTAAAGCTTCGTTTTCCTGACTGTGGCGAATGGCTCCTGAAGCAGAAGCCTCCCAGCTCTGCTTGGTTAGGCAGCGTTCCACACGGTAATGCCTTTTAATGGAGTTTTTACATGGCTGTTTTGCATGCATATCAGCAATGGCTATGGGAGCAGAGAGAGAAAAAAAAACTCCAGCATAGTTCTAATGGCTCATCAGTCTGTGGCTGATCCCCTCTTGACCTCGAGGAGAATGTGTGTGTAAGGAGTAATTTGGTTAAATGATGCAGGAGGGCTAGTCTTATTGGATTCCTTTCATCTTCCAATTGCAGGGAGGTCTTTTTGACAAATAAATGTAGCGGGTTTTTTTTTGGTCTCTTTCCTCTTCTTTCTGAAGGCATCACTTGTCTCAGTGAGCTCCCACATCCCCCTACCCCCTGCCTTCCTCCTTAAACATTTCCTGCCTTTAGAAGATGCTGGTGAAAGTGTATAGTGGTTATTGCAATTAGAGAAAAAAAGATTTTCCCGCAATGACAAGCTCTCTCTCCGGCGGCGGTGGTCAGACATGACAGGGGTCGTACACAAAGTGTCCTTGACAGCGCCGAGGTTGCCATCCTTGCATCAGAGGACCAAGAGTGAGAATTTTTTTTTTTTTTCAAAAAAAGAGGAAGAAAATGAAAGCCTTCATCTTCACTGCACCAAAGAACCGATAGAGAGAGAGAGAGAGAGAGAGAGCTCAAACCACACACTCGCGGAAGTGGAACTAAGCCACGAAGAGCTCTCCCGACTTGCAATTAGTCTTTTTCTTTCTTTTTTTTTTTAATCCCAAGGCATCCCCCTGTTGGTTGAGTCCGAGGGTGGTGGTGTGCATTGACATATTAAAGTGCCCTAATTGCACATCTTAAAAGAGGCAAATGTTTCATAAAAGCAGGTTTGGTGGCAAGCCTTACCATACACTCCCAGTGCCATCGGAAATCCACTCTCCATTAGTCAGACCTATTAAGTGGTGCAGGGAGAGGCACTGATCCGATCTTTATCTTAAGAGGATATGCGGGCTGCGTGAAGATAATTTGGAGAAAAAAATTGTCAGAGCAAAGAGAAAAGCAGGGGAGGAAGATGAAATGTCACCTTCATGGTAATGTAAGTTCAAATATTTGTCTCCCTCAGCCCCAGAAAAAGAAAGAGGCAAAGAGTCTTACTCCCAGCAGGCTGTTTAGCTGGTTCCCAGGAGACGAGAGGGACATTAAGGAGAATGAAGGTATTCCAGGCCTGAGCTCGTCCCACATTTTAACCAGCAAGGATTTGGGGACATTTATTAGAGAGGCTCTGTTTCAGGAGTCGGAGCCTGACAGGCATGTGACTCAAGGCACTGTCATTAATTCTCATTTAGCCGTTGCGAATTAGCCTCCCTTTTTTGTCGGCTAACGATGAAAAACGATCTACTTTCTCAGAGGATTCTGGTTAATTTGGTTGATTTAATATTGATATATCGTCACCGAGGTCTCCGTTCCACGCCCCCGTGCAGGGGGGGGGCATCAGATACTTTTCCTAACAGTATCCTACCAAAGGATGTCAGGAACATCTAGTAGGCTATGTACTAATTTAATTGCGCCAACTTTAGTAGACGTTAATTAGTCATAGATGTTAATTATATGTCATAATTGCAGTTTTGCTATATTATGGACAAGCTCATGAGCAGTTTATCTGGGATCCAAAACGCATTATTGGCAAGGGATAATTATCCCTGGAGTCTTAATGAGCACACACACCAATTCCTGACCTTGCATTGAACATCTCTGGTCACACACAGCACAGGACAAAACAGGCAAAGGAGATGACTAATAAGCAATCATAAATGCATTCATGTCAACTCGTTCGAGATCAATTGGCAAGGGACTCCAATCAGGCCTTGCAAAAAGCCCTGGGAAATCCACCCAAGTAGCTCATTGTTTGCGAATGCATCATCTTTGAATGTAATGGGCAATTTAGCTCTGTGGTCAGTGCAGCCACACTTCCGATGCAGAGGCTGTTGGTCGAGCCCCATTATCTGGGAAACAAGCAAAGCATTTACCAAACAACTCATACTAATTATTAAAATAAGCGGCAAACATTCCAGTAACTTATTGCATCTCCATGGAACCTCAAATTACAGTCGGTTACATTGGCAAAGACAAAACTAAACCATTATGTCGTATTTAACCTGCGTGCAGCCTTTAATCTATACACAAACATACTACGTCAATCCACCAATCCGTCTCCTTTTTAAGGATTTTCTAAGTGATATAACAGCCAGGATGTTGCCTTTAAGTTACACATGGACAAATTAGATTCGATGAGCGTGCTGAAGGATTTAATTTTAATTTGCCATGGTGGAGAAGTGCCAATGACCAGAGACGGTAATCCTCTGGCACAGCCACCCCACCCATCCTCCCTCCGTCTCTCTCTCTCGCTCTCTTTGCTGCGGGCCTGAGTGAGACATTAGGTCTACAGACTGCGGCCCAGGGGCTGGGACAGCGTGATTGGCAGCGGTCAGGGGAAAGGAGCGCTGGAGGGGTTGGACCGACCAAACTTTTCCACCGAAAAGAGGGGGAGAGTGGGGGGGGGGCACGGCTACCTGATTGCCCATTGTTACCCCGGCAGGCTCTCGCAGTGGAGGGCCAAATCATGACGAGATGGACATCTCATTTCCTGGGTCCCCCTCCAAGAGCCCTGTACTCCTCCGCTCGACACGCTCCGACTGGTTTTCCCATTTTTTTGACTTGAGGTGGGTTGTGGCGGCTCAGCCAAATTACAAATCAAAGCTGTGACATATAGAGTGATGGCTCTAAGTGCATGACAGTCTGAGAAAATGTAAATGTCAGCCGGGGTGTTTTACATAACAGTCTTTATTAATGCATTAGTCATCTCTGTGAAGTGGTTCCAGCATGCAGATAAAAGAAATGGATTCGGCTTCAGAATACATACAGTATATCATTAGCTTTATCATTTCACTGTTGCCGAAAACAAGCGATATTTGTGTGTTTTCTGTGAATAAAAAATGTTCCTCCTTGTGTTAAAAAAAAACCAAAACATAAACAGACACAAATTCACAGTCATTTTAAGAATGTTAGGATTAGCCAAACTCTGATCGACACTCAACCTGCTGAGCTCTGACACGCCCTCCAGCAAAAATGGAGTTTAGTGTCCAGCCAGCGGCCGCAGTGAATGTGTCCCTAGAGTGCTGCATGCAGGTGGGACATGTAGCAACGCAGGGCTGGAGTCATTAGAGAGAGCAGAGCAGAGCAGTTAGTGGGGGTCAAAGAGGAGTGAAGGACGGCTGAGTGAAGGGGGGCTTCGCCTCACTCTCTCTCGGCCAGCCCAAATGTGATGACTCCACACTTCCAGCCCTTGGCCTGCTTCTGCCCCCACCCCTCATCCCCAACCCTGCCAATGGCCTGGCAGGAGTATCAATGGCAAATGAGGTCTAATGCATCCACGGTAATATTTTAAAAGGGGCTTGATAAGTCCTCTGGTTAATGCAGAGCTGGCGTTTGCAGAATGGGCCAGGGTTCACACACTGCAGATGTCTCTCTCGCTCTCTCTCTCTCTTGCTCTCTCTCTCTCTCTCCCTCTCTCTCTCTCTCTCTCCCTCCCTCCCTCCCTCTCTCTCTCTCCCTCCCCCTCTCTCTCTCTCTCACTCTCTCTCTTCTTGCCTGCATGGGACTTAATAGTCATAAGTGGCACAGTATTTCTCCAATTGAATGTGCTGACTAAGACATGCTGGGATTCTTGGACTGCTTCAGAGAATTCCCCCGCGGCACATCTGCTAATGTAATTAAAGGATAAAAGGTTTCCAAAACAAAAAAAGCCCCATTGTGCTCCGTCATGCACCAAAGACATCGCGATGGAAACCTGCTTCCATTGTCACATATGGCGGGTACATGTAAAGCACGGACCAGGCCTGATGTTTCCAAGCAAAAAAATGAGGAGGCTTTAATGAACTCTGCTGCCGGGGTAACGCTTTGTCCCCCCCCCCCTTCCTTAGTTACATGCATGGAGCCTCTGCAGTCCCTCTGACAAAGAGTTATGTTATCAAACCTTTCACAGTCCCCATAGCTCACGGTCTTATGGCCGCTCCTCAGAGAGCCTCTAAGCACACGGATCAATTGAAATAATGAATATGTTTATGCAGGCACCTCTGCGCTCAAATGCAGCCATTTCCTGCAAACCTTGAATGAGGAAATTAAAGAGGTTGGGAAAAACAAAAGCACAGAAAACTGGAGCCGGTTCAAATTATATTAAGAGCGCGGGAGCGGAAAGATGCAGGGGTAGTTTTTGGCAGCAGCGGACGGTTATAAAATCCTTTCTGAGTCTAATCACCTGTATAAATGAGATGGATATTGATTTGTTTATATTAGCATTTTGAGCTTCGTGGGGTCATTGATTGCAGGGACAGAAAAAAGGGCCCTGAGGTCAGTTTCAATTAGCATATTGGAGTCACTTGGTTATTCTGTGTTTATTTCCTGACTGCACAATACGCACTTCACTTTATCAGAGCTTGAGCCATATCACTGGGGCCACACACATGCCTGATGTTTAGGTGGGGGGGGGGGGCATTTGGCACACGGTCATGTGAGTAGAACAGCCGTATGGCTCCCCGGCTGTAAATCTTTATGATAGTTTTTGAAAAATCTGCGTTATGGAGTTTTAGGAATTCTACCAAATTGAAATGCAGTTGATCACATCGTAGATTTTCTCTCCTCCGCCACTTACAGGAATGAGTCACAAATTGTTGGGAGTGAACCCGGCGAGGATGTTTATAAATGTAAGTCAGTAAACGCACTCGCCAGGCTTGTCTTGTCCTGGGGGGAATGGAAGGGGCGACTGATCAGATTGTTGTGTGAATAAATGATAAAGCGTATGGGAGAGGACTTAAATGAAGAGAGACTCACTCTTTTCTCCCATGACAGAACGGAAACTCATTTTCTTCATCCTTCAGGGTCGTTTCCAACACCAGATATGCAATACCAGTAGCTCCAATCATTTATTTTAACAGACAGCAATAAACGACTTGACACCGCTTCTATGTCAGCGAAAAACCATATAAATAAAATAAATACAAAAATATGAGAGGCTCATTATAAAGCATTTATATGTACGCTATACTATTTCATTCAAGGCATTAATATCCTCTGTGATTTCCCTAGCATCTGTGGAAGTTTAATGGAAAAGGCAACAGGAAATGAGGTGTTCCTTAACAATATATGCACGTATCTCAGAAGCAACCAACCCGTCTCAACGTTGGTCCGATCATCTGCAGTGAGACGTGAGGCAGGTTTCCGAGTCAGTCAGAGCCAATGGCTTGCCAATGGCAGATGAAAAATACGTGTGATGACAAGATAATAAGATGAGTCCAAAATAATTGACAAACCAATCCGAGACTCTGGCAAGACATCGGTCGACTACATTCCCATGCACACTCTCAATCTATCTCTCTCACACACACACACTCATACAATAATGCACACATCAAATAGCTCAACATAACTCCGAACGCCCGTATCCATCACGTTTCAACCTCATTAAGGGAGCAGGATGCGTAGGAGGGCCTGTGAGACCAGGGGGCCGCAGTGGAACTTCTTGTAAAGCTTCAGAGAGAGAGGCATCAATTAGGCCTGTATGGCACCAGATCCTATCCTCTTGTTAATGAGGAGATCTTATAACAAGAAAGAACATTCACACTTTTTTTCTGTGTAAAGGTGATTGCAGAGATGTGTGCCATCATAAAAAAATGACCAGAAGAAAGCTTTGCAGGTTTTTTTTCTTCTTACAAGACCATTGCTGAGGTCACCACTCTCACTATCGTCCAGCATGTTCTGAGAGAAGGGGTGGACCACAGCACTCAGTGCTTCATTAGCAATTTCATACTAGTCCAAAGGCCATGACAAAGGTCAACCCATTACCACCCTGCCCATTTGTGTACTATCTTGATTTGAGTGCTTTCAGGGAGGACCCCAGAATGCCATTACCACTATCCTTCTACTGCAATGGCTTCCAAACCCAATTAGGGGCAAGCTAAGAACAAAGCATCTAAAATCAATTCATCTGGTAGAAATCAGTTGAGCTTTGAGTGCTATTGGTCAATAATTGACTCAATTGATCCTTTAGCATCTATGTAGAGAAATGCTACTGATGGTAGATAGTATAATATGATTGATTAAGGGCAATAAACACGGTCATAGTGCACTCAATAAGCCTTTTGAAGTAGAGCGTAATGGTGAAGTATTTCTTTTTGGCTATGCACACATCATTCATTCATATTGTAGGACTGCAGTGTTGTCATGAACTGCTGATCAACAGCAGTCTTAAGAGAAGGTGAAGATGAACCCGAACTCTGACTGTGCCCACGACCTCCATGATGGATGCTCGTGCTCCACACCAGATGGCATAGGCATGCATGGCTTCCCAGATAATCCTCTCAACCATAATGAATTACCTCTTCACGTCTGAAAAAAGAGAGAAAATAATAATAATTCCACCACTGACCCGATAATGGACAGATCATCTGCATCTGCTCAGTGTCGACAGCAATTTATGCCATGTCTTCAACTTGACCGAAAAGGCGAAAAATCTGAAATGGCACGCACACCATCACAGTCTATGTCGAACACGATTCCCAGAGTTTTTACCCCGAGACATTATGTAAATGAGGACTTTTGAGGTGGCTGGCCCTCGTGAACCAGCACAGTCTGACGGTTTTGACTGATTGCGAGTAGATTGAAACAAATTTGTCACCATTATATAGTAGAGCGGGGCTGATCATCAGAGGTAATGATTGAAAAAGCAGATGGAGTTTGCCAGCTCCTCCAGAGAGAACGTCTTTCCATTAAACACAGCTCATTTAGAACGAGCTCCTGTGCCGTGGTGCTCTCTCTGGGTCATTTCACATCTCACACTGAACAGCTCACAGCCCCTGTCAATAACATCCCCCGAATAACACCATACATTTATGGGAAGCTTTATTATTTATGATATGGAATATCTTTCGACAGAAGGTCAGAGATTAGAGTATAATGGGTAAATATAGCTGGTAGCATGTCATGATAGCATGACTTTCTACTTCCTTGTACCAAACTGGTGACTATTATGTATGTCAGAAGGTCACCGGAGGGTGGAATATTCACTGAAAAGAGAGCAGTTCATATTCAACACACTCACTTGTCCAGTGGGTTACATTAAACAACCTCTCACCTCAAAGGAATGTCAATAAATAACCAAACCTACATACCAGACCTCCTGTTACGGATCAATTCTCAAGCACAATTTGATGCTTTTTGCTGAACTAAAAACTCTTGTTAGCGAAGTGGTGACTCATGTTCACTCTCTGTGGATTAGTTGAAGGCTTTGAGAAGTGGCCTTTCCCAGTTGCCCTTGTAGAAATGATTAGCGTGAATGTCCTGGCGATTCATATCGTGGACACCGGCGTTTAGGCGCACCACTCTTAAAAAAATGGGCCCTTGGTGAGTCATCAGATCCATTCTGGTGGATGACAGCGGCTGTCCTCTCCTGACTCCCGTACCAGAAGAGGGAAAAAAGGGGGGAGGGTTTGAGGGTGGGCAGGGGAAGACACGACTCCTGCCCTTCATTTGGCCTTGGACACATTTCTTTTTCTTTTCTTCTTCATCTGAGAAGCTGATCTGTGTAAAAAAAAAAAAAGAAACAGAGGGAGGACGGAGAAAAAGAAAGCGAGAGAAAAAAAAATCTAATTTGTGGCTCATCACCATCTTTCATCTTCTTATTGTCAGCATGTAGAGCCAATTCCACGGAGTGACCTTTACCAGTGGGGGTGGATTTTCCGACGTGCGATCGCACTCCTTGTTATTTAAAGGCAAACAGGGCATCATCAAATTGACTATGTGTGTTTTACATGAGGTGCTTTGGGGGGTATTACGTATTAATGTGAAGTTGTTGCTGCCCCTTGATAATAAATCAGTAATGTTGATTTTTGTGGGGGGCTTATAGGCATGATGTCTGTTTACTGGATGCTTATAGCATTCATTCACTTGATGAGCACATGGATGTCAGAGTGATGAGAGGATTTAGAAGAGATAAATGGTTATTCTACAACAAGTATTAATGTACATTATTTCCTCACATTTGGACAGACATTTTGTCATTTTAATCATCTTGTTTTGTTTTGTTGAATAGACATCTGCCACATTATATACGTTTTTTATATGCACAAGTTATTAAATGTACCATACACATTCTTCAGTTAAATCAGAAACAAAGGGCGGCATGTGTGTGTGTGTGCACGTGTGTGTGTGCGTGTCTTTCTATCTGTCTGCGTGTGTGTAGACACATGTGTCACGGCTCTAGATGCATGTCCACAGTGATTGTGGCTGCAGGGCTCTGGGGGTGGGCAGATGCTTGTGACCTGTCTGCGCTACCCCCCCACCCCCAATCAAGTCACCATCTGACACCTACGCCATGCCTGGCTGCACCGTGGCCCGAGACCCAGAGTGATTGAAATGCACAGGGGCCCGCTCGCATGGAGGATCCTCCTCTGCCAAACATCTCACTCTTTCCCTTTTAGCCGCAAGACTTCCTCCAAGATTGTTTTCCCTGTTTACTTCTCCTTCTACTGCCCTCTACTTCTGTTTTTTTTTTGCCTCTTCCTTTCCACACTCTTCTGTTTGTCTTTTCTTTTTTTCCATTTTATTTTTTTTGGACGGCCTCAGCGCCTTCAGCTCAGATGTGTTTTTGTCTCTGAGTGCTGCGCGGAGCCGACATCCAAGCTCGCTTTGCCGGCCCTCTCCACGCCTCGTTAGGGCTGTGCCGTGTGAAGTTTCCCCCGGACCGGTTATTGCTCTGACAAGCTCTTGATTTATTGGAGTCTCTGTTCATAGTTTCATCACCGTCTTCGCAATTGACATCATCAAGCAGGCAGATTTCAAGGGAGAGCGCGCTCTCTCTCCCTCTCATTCTCTCTTCGCACTCATCTTCCACTCCCAGATTGCACTTCTTCCTTCAGTTCGGGCAGATGGAGACTTGTTCGTTTTGAAAGTACAGACAACAAAGGGAAAAGATGTCAGGAAGTAATCGGATGCATGGTGTTTTTTCTTTGGTCTCTAGATCTTGTGCATCCTCACGTGAATCATGCACATTCACTGTTGGTCTAAGTCTGAGGGGTTCAAATAGTGAGGGGAACACAAAGGGACAACTGGGAGGGAGATTGCAAAGGATTATTTGAAGTTTATTTCTGGCTTTTTGTAGCCTTTCCTCTACCCAGGAGACATGGGAAATGAGTGGGAAAGACACGGGACGGGGTATCATGAAATGACCATGGGTGGGACTTGAACCCGGGTCCCCAGTGACTTGAACCCTTCAAGTTCTATATGGTGAGAAACATCAACACTACTGCATGCACCACAGCTCCCTGGTGATTAAATTAGTTTGTCTTATCAATTTGGTAGGTTAGGGTGTGCGCCCACCTCCATAAAACACAAAAGAACGCATGTAAGAAAGCTATATTATAATCATGGAGACATTTTCATTGATGCTGGAAAGGGAAAATCTGAGTGAACTGAAAAAAAGCTTTTATAGTACATGGTAATGCTTACTTCAAAGACAGATTCTTTTCAGTTATTGCACAGGTATGGCCTCATTGTCCCCTTTTACGTACCTAGCCTATCTAATGATGGCTTAAAGCTAATCAATTGACATCTACACTGGCGAACAAAACATTTCTCTTGGGAAATTGGGGGCCTGTAGGAA
This sequence comes from Clupea harengus, assembly GCF_900700415.2. Taxonomy (NCBI): domain Eukaryota; kingdom Metazoa; phylum Chordata; class Actinopteri; order Clupeiformes; family Clupeidae; genus Clupea; species Clupea harengus. The sequence continues at coordinate 20,797,968 of NC_045153.1, read as the reverse complement.
TGGCTTAATGTATAACAGGGAGTCTCCACAGTATGAATACCCATGGGTAGATCTGCTAAAACATTAGCATGGTGAAGCTTAGCGTTGGGTAATGTAAAGCAGCTGTAGGCAGCAGCAATGTAAACACAACGCCTCTTTATGGTAACAAGACAGAGAGCAGCTCTCAGCTACTGGGTTATGCAGATACACCTTTATGTAGAGACACATCTGGGGAGCTTTAAACATATGCTTTGTGTTCGGGAGTATGCTGCATATTGTGATACTGTGGATTAGAAGTGTGCTTTCCAGGAGAGATGTGTGTGTGTGTGTGTGTGTGTGTGTGTGTGTGTGTGTGTGTGTGTGTGTGTATGTGTGTGTGTGGGCATGGTGGTGATAAGTCTTACAGCCAGAGAGGAGAGATTTCTGTTTCTTTATGGGGGGGGGGGTCTTAGAGTGAGAGGAAAAACAAGTCAAAGACCAAAAGGCATCGGCGGCAAGAAGCATCTCTCTCCCCTCTTACCCTCTGCAATAGAGAGATATTCTGCACCCACAAAGCAAAGATGAATGGGCTCTGAGTTCATTGTGTAATATGCTGCTGGGAATTTTCCTTCAAATTATTCACTTTTTAGCACTTTTCCTCCCTCCCACATAATGTAAATGTGATCTGCTTGATTCATTGTGGTTTTATCATTTCCCCTGTACTTGACGGAATGCAATTTTAAAATGCTTGAGCCTGGATGAGAGGAAAAGGTCAACAGTTAGGCAGAGTATTGGATGAGATTAATGTCATTACTCAGTCGTCTCACAACTCCACATCCAATTTAAGCAGCTGTGTGAAAAAGAAAACCAACAAAGATATGAGACATATGTTTTGTGTTGAAATATTTTAGAGGTGTAAATGGTATTTTATTTGAGACAATCTCGTGAATCTATGTATGAGTTTTTTTCAGATATGATTGTAGCTGTGTCATCTCTCTCAAACAATGAAATCTGCTTTAGCTGCTAAGACACATCACAAAAAGTCTTCAGAGAAGGCTGTCGGGAAAGGTTTCAACCCAAATAGAGTAGTTTTTCTACCTCTGTCAAAGTAACTTCTCCTCAGTTAAAGCACTTATCCTGACATCAAAGATGTATCATCCCATTGTTTTGCGTGCAAAAGGTAAGACGTCTCACACAAAGGGAAAAAGAAAATGTAAAGATTTTTGGAGACAGACTACAGCCAAATGAGAATGCGAAGGAAAATAAATAAGATTTCTACTCGTACCATTGGAGAAGTGCGTTTCTTTTTTTGCCCCCGAGTTTTGACAGATGTTAGTGCAATGCTGTGGGCATAGGCCTTTGAATACTGTCTGCTCACTGCCTGGAGTAAAAAAGCAAAACTGTCTCAGAAATTAAAGGAATTCAAACCATTGCAAATGCAATATATTTAAGGGTATCTCAGGATATCTAAGATGTATTCCTGTTGTTTTGTTTAAATATGAGAACAATACAGACATTATGGTTAGATTTTTAAATGAATAACCCAGGCAGGATTACCTTAAACCGATGTATCAGACTACACAGTTCATGTATGGGAGGGCCATTTATGACAAATATGACTTAAATTTATTTGTCATCTGTTTTTTGTCTTTTGCATAGTGATAGCCCTGAAGGCTTCTGCTAATGGCGAAAGCACTCCGCTGAAAGTTAATCAAATCACGGCCCTCTGCCACGTGTTTTTTTTTCTTCACGAAAAAAAATAAATCCTGAGGTCAAAAAGATAAGTTCCCATAATTGTTAAATGATATCTCATAAAAACTTAACCAAGTCTCCCCACCCCTGCAATAGTGGGAGGCTATGGGGTGGGCCCTGTAATGCTATTAGGCCCCCTCTTTATGTCTGATGTGATTCAATCAATCAGGGCTCAAGGTTTATGACTCCATTATGCGGCTGCGCGAGGGGGAAGCGAGTGGTCGGAACACAGGGCCCAGACGCTTCCTGCGCCTTCCCACTCCCCGGCCATTCAAGCCATGATGAACAGGGCTGCTTCGAGGACATCAGATAATGAAGAAACACTGAGGGGGGGGGGGAGAAGTGCGTGCAGCGGCCTCACCATAATGTTCCCCTCTCCTGGAGGCCACAGACAGGTGAATTAAAAGCAAGTGGGTGCTTATAGACGGGAAATAACAGATCACAGACTAGGGTAGGGGTATGCACAAACATGTGACAAGGACTGTGTCTGCGAAGAGAGAAAGAGAGAGGATGTACTGGTTATATGTTATTTGATTGTTTTCATTTCCTTTAATATTTAATTAATATTAATATTCTATTTTTAATTGTCAGTGCTGAAATGAGGCCTTTGTCCGCTTGACTCTAAACAGACAAACACAAGTGAGAGAATCGTATGACGGGCGCTCGTTGGGAGATTTTTAAAAGGAGAGATAAAGAAGGACAATAATAAAAAAGGACAGTTCATCAGCTTTCTCTTTGACAAGATCATAAATCTTTACTGGAGAGAAAGCGAAAAAAAAGAGAAGAACTAACAGAAGAAAGAAAGAAATGCCTCCATAATTTTCAGCTTTAAGAGAAGGCTGATCTAATTAAACACATTGTCTGCGCGGATGACCCTCTCACCTTCAGTGGAAGTCATTAAAGGCACTCAAATGTCGAACAAAGACGTGCCAGTCAGTCTATTGGCTACCCCTTTAACCCCTCCCCCCCTCCCCCCAACCACCACCACCACTATCGCCGGAAATAAAGAAGATGAGAGGAGACATGTAAGTAGCTTAGACGCAAAACTGAGAACTCAGTGGTCTGTTTGGAAAAGCTCATCATAAACTTGGTCACCGAACACCCACTCTCAGCTCTGAGAGCCAAAGAAACTGGCGGAGGGTGAAAGAGGCTTACCTCCTTGTCTAAAAAAATATGCACTTATCTTGATGCATGAAGCCATAAACTTTAAATCAACATGCAAATGTGTGTCTTACATTCACAATTCATCAAGTTTTAGTGTTTTTTTTTTCCAACTGGAGATGTGGGGAAACTAGCCACCGTGGATATAAACGCGAGCAATCAGAGCGAAAAAAAAAAAAAAAAATCCACCATCGTCAAAGATGTGAGTTTTCTCTGTCCCAGTGCACGTGGATTAGTGAGAGGCTGCGTAACAAGTCCCCTTCAGGGTAATGCATGGGTAAGATTAATGATAATCAAGTCCACTTAGCCATGCTTATTTCCTTTGGGGATACCAAATAAAAGGGACCAAAAGGTTAACTCAATTCCCTCTGTGTGGGTGCCACCCGCTTTAAATCAAACAATTAGCACAACACTCAGATATAAATCACGTCTTGCCAGTCTTTTTAAATCACTCTGCTGTGAGCTGTGCAAAGCTGTAGTGTATAATTTCTCTCTCATTGTGCAGCTATTACACTGCATAGCAGGGGAGGCCTTCAAATAGGTAGTGTAGAGCATTCTTAATTCTATTTTCACATTATGTCATTACATCCCTATAATCTTCTTGTCCCTGAGCGAGCCAGCAAATATTTGTCTTTGATTAGGGGTAAAACTATACTCAATTTTTCCTGTGACGAATTACCAATAGTGTTGTATTTCCCATTCCTTAATTGAACATGGACTTGATTTGGAATTCTTATGTATTTATTAGTACTCTATTAGTATTTGTCATTACTATATAAAACTGAGTTATCAGATTTCTCTCCTCTGCTTCCCTGTGTTGCTATGGTGACAAATGCTTGGTAACCATTCCACAGGAAGATGAAGTGAACTTAACATATCCCTGACAATGAGAAAAGATGTGACATCTGCAGGGCCAAAGACACTCGGGCACTGCAATTTGGAAACACAGGCACTGCCCTTGAACCTGGAGCCTCTCTCGCTGTATTCTAGTGCAGAAAGGGACGTGCCTGAATGATGGCACTGGAGACGCTGTTCAGCCCTGGTAACAACACACAGTATGCTGAAATGACTCGTCTTTTGAATTAATCTTTAAAGGAAAAAATCTCGAAAAAACAGTGAGGCCGCTTTATAAGTGACAAATACCAGAATGTCTGTGCCACATCAGGTTAGAATTAGCCATTGTTCTGTGTTTTTTTTTTTGCCATTTGCTACAAGCGAGCATCAGGCAGAGAATAAATTATTTACTGCTTCATCATTATGTACATGTAATTCTGTGACAGCTTCTCAGTTTCCATAATAGGTTAAAGTAGAACAGCCATTACTGGAGGAGTTCTGCTAACAAATTATGCAAAGTTGAAATGTCACAAGAAGCCATAACCCATGACGCACACGCCCCCCCGGGGTCCTTCTCCACACCAGATTCCCTGAATACTGAATACACACAGCGGCAGCAGCACAACAACAACACGAGGGAAAGGGGGCCACTGCCTCAGTGAAGATCCACTGTGATGCTGCATAACACCAGACGCCAGCCTCACCCTCCAGGTCCGTCTAGGTGGCAGTATGAATAAAAGCATTTTCAGCTAATCCCTGTACAGTGTCTGACAATGGTTGGTCATTTAATTCCCATTAGTGGGAAAAACAATGAGAGGCCCACTATGAAATACAAAACAACCCGTGTGGATTATGTTCATCACACGCCAGGTGCAGTGTATTATGTGGTGGTGAAATTCGAATAGATTCTCTTTTGTTTGACAGATAGGCCTATAGGGTTACATGTGGCATCCAACAAGACTTAAGTAGTGTTATTCAATGGGATTAGCTTCAGTTCAAGGATTCTGACGCGCTGTCTGGAGTATTTTTCATACTCGGCCTCCTTATATTCTGCAATTGTGCAAGCAGAACTTTGAAAGTTACACAAAAATCGTAGAGCGTATACATATTCTGCAATTGTGCAAGCGAAAAATGTAGAGCGTTTCAGACAGTGTCCTGAATAGACCTAAGAAATGTTTGCAGTTAGAAAGTTCCCTCCTCTGCCACCATGAAAAGGGAAAGATAAAAAAATATGCAAAAAGTGTTTGAAAGATAAGGGAAGAAGGGGGATGTTTTTTGAGGCAATATGCAGTAAATATAAGTCATAGCAATGGCCTTAGAGACAAGGGCAATTCTGCCATTGTGGAGAATTATCGTGGAAGCGTCAGGCGAATGGGGCTGGGTGTTGTGTGGCAAGCAGTGCCTGTTTGCCTGTACATCATTTTTGTCTTTTGAATGACTTTATTTTTTCCCATTTGGCTGTGCCCTAGCTTTGTGGCAAAACACAAACGCACGGGCGGACAGATAAGCAGCAATGCGGCGCGCGCGGCTTTCCGAAATCGCCGACATCTCCCCGAGCTGTTTGCTCGCAGTGACCACGCCTGCGGAGATGTAATTCACTTATCAGGATGTAGGGAAACAGCAGACAGCGGCACACCAAAAAAAAAAAAAAATTGAAAAAAACAACCAAGCCTGAGCGAGAGCGCCAACACAGAGGAGAGAGAGAGAGAGAGAGAGAGAGAAAAGAAAGAGAGAGTGAGAAAGAAAGAGAGAGAGAGAGAGAGAGAGAGAGAGAGAGGGGCAGCCAGTCGCCGCAGATAACGGCCCCCCGACTTCATGGGCCTGCAAATAGGTTTCCATTTCACTTTCACAGTTCACTGACGCTTGTCCACATAAATACCCCATCCACCCATCGCGGCAAGAAAAATAAAGTGCAATGCGGACGCCTCGTGTGTTTGTGTGTTTCTTAAAAGAAAAACAATCCTGAGAGAAGGGAGAAAAACAGCAAGATAGATGCAAGAACAAGTGTTGGCCCCCTAATGACAAGAACCCACTCCCCACAGAGTAGGTGAGGAAAGGGTTAAGTCCACCGGTAAAGCATAGCTGAGCCGCGCTCCAAATCTCTCCCAAATGATGGTTTTTAGGGCTGCACAGACTGACGGCGCAATCCGCCCCAAAAGCTTCCAGGTTTGGCTTAGTGGGCGCCGGAAGCCTCACGAGAGGGAGGGCCAGTCTGGAGGATCTGTTCTCAAATCCACTCTTGGCTGCTCCCGGGGTTGGTCCCTGTTTAACAGAGGGAACACAACATTAACACACACACACACACACACACACACACACACACACACACACACACACACACACACACACACACACACACACACACACACACACACACACACACACACACACACACACACACACACACACACACACACACACACACACGCCTCACAGTCACATTTCATAAATGATAGGACTATATATGCTGCAACCATTAACCAGCCAGTATCATAATGCTTCAAAGTCTGTGCCTCCACTTGATCCACTCTAAAGACTGTGTCCAAAGTTAAAATAACACATTTGTTTACCAAAAAACACAGGCACCCACCTCTAACATGGGGCGCGTTTCTTCACAGCACCGTCGTGTTTTTCTCCACGGTTGTCTTCAGCAGGAGCAACGGCCTGGCTGTCACTACGGCAATCCGCTGAGCGCCTAGTCATGGCGGGATGCGATGTGAAAGGGCTTAGGCATGCACATTAATAATGTCATTCATAATGGAATAAGGTGCTACCACTGCCAGGCCGACTCCTGCGTGTCATCTGAGCGTTAACGACAGCACCCTTGCCGACTGCAAAAGTAAATTCTGGAAAAAGTAGAGAAACAGCCGCAGAGTGAGAATTAAAAAGTAAATATGCACCCCAGGCTTCACACTGTTTCTTCCCCTGGAAAACAATGAGGAAGTGTATCTCAGGAGAAGTGGTAATGAGCTAACTCACAGACACTAGAGGACTCCTCTGGAGTCATGCCTTGGAAATATAGTGAATTATCTGTGTGGATCCTCTATGAAGGTGCCGATTGCAATGAGGAACAACAGAAACTATAACTCAGGTTATTATACACAGCTCTGTATGCCAAATTCCTTTTTTGCGCGGCAGGAAGGAAATTAAATGCAACGCTCGAGACCTGTCGCACAGTTGCTAACTGTGGAAAGTTGGTTGCTGTGGCAACTACACTTGTAATATTCATCACAGATGTGATTTTTCAATTTAAACTAGAGAAAGAGAATGCGTATGAAATCCATATAATTACTTCATCCTTACATGCCACACAATATCAAGCCAAGAATTTCTTTACAATTTCAAGTTAATTAAGTCATCACTGCGCCAGCAAACCATTAACAAAATCACATGAGCGCCAAAAGTCTAATTCTTTGCCTTAAGGCAAGCAGCAATCGATTCTGTCACTTCCAATGGTCTCACATTCCACCGAGGCAAGCTGCTGACTTCTATTAAAATAGATCATTACGATGCACGGAAAAGGAGGTGTGTGTGTGTGTGTGTGCTTTTTTTCTTTCTTTTCCTAAAGTCCCTGAAATGCTTGCTCCATTGTGTTTGCGATGAATGAAATAAAGGCAATCCACTCTGGATCACAGCGTTTGACCTGCTTTTGATTCCCCCGACATTTCCCCGGGAGGCCCCTCTCTCTTTCTCATGAAAACACACCTCAGCTCAGACTCGGGGAATTCCTGCATACACTTCTGCATTGGTACATATGACACCCGTGGTGTAAAGTCTGGGATCGACATGACTGTCTCGTGTCTGACGTCATGCAAATGTCTGAGTCTTTATGAGGAGGCCTGCGGTTTTTGCAAGTGTTGCTGACAGAAACCTGCTATTCTGTGAGGTGAACACAGGAAGCAGGCTGTGTGGAACTTCACGCTGCCATTTTTAACTAGGGTGAAGGCTTGTTGCAAACTGAACAGCCGTGTCATAATAAACAAACTAAATGTCTGTCATGCCCACACTCTTATTTTATGGAGGTTTGTCTGTCCCCATTTCATTGTCATCATCCCCTCGTTAATTGTGTGGCATTGTGGCATTGTGTGTATCTCTATGTGTACTGAATTTGAGATATGTATTATACTGCAGTTTGTTCCGCTCTGGTAAATTGATTGGACAAAAGACGCTCAATGAGTGCAGATATGCCGTATAACAGCAATGCAATACTTTTATGGCTTGTATATCACTCTGCTTTATAGAGCTAACCTGCAGGCTTTAAAATGTCACATGGGAACATGAAAGACTTCTGTTGGCATCCTAAATAAAACTGTGTTTGTTTGACCAGCCACAGAACTAATGAAATGTAAAGCTACTGGCTCAAATGAGTGTGTTTATAAGAGCAACATCTTAGAACCTAAAACAACGGAATAGGATGGCCATCACTGGAGTTTTTGCACTGTTTAATAGAAGTTTAATAAAAAATTCTCAATTCTCAGGCATAAAGGCAAGTTCAGAATCAAATATGTTCTCTAATTCATGTTCTTTTGTGCATTATGAGTTATGAATGTGTTTTAGTTGAGCATATGCTGCCAACTATATGCAACCATATGCTATACAATGGATGCAATCTACACCCATAAGACTCACATGCAACATAATCTATATTTTGCAGCAGGCAGCATTTACTGCCAGAAAGCAAAGCATAACATCTCTTGAAATTGACACCAAGGCCCTTGTGAGTGTACTGGTTTTCTGACAGACAGTTTCTATCGTTTGACAGGTTGAAGAAGTAATTAATTACCTCCACACAGAGGTAAAAGCCTTATTTGACAGGCTGACTGAAGTTAAGTGTGTTTTGGAGAGACTGCGTTGGAGAACACTTGGCATTTAAGGTGCATTCAAGCCTTGAGAAACTCTATTCAGTTCAATTAAGTGTTCAGTTATAAATAAACAAGATGTACCGCATAGCGGCGCATAACATGACCACCACATAAAGTGAGAGAATGAGCAGGAATTAAGTGAAATAACAAGATGTTTTCTGTTCCAAGAAAACTGTTATCTTGAATGATTACGTTTCTGCCAACAAAAGACTAAAACATTTCTTGTATATCTCATTCTGAGAGAATATTTAAGGAACTATAGTTTATGGATGTGGCGGCTGCAGACTGATAGGGTATGAAGCGGTACCTGTGAGTTACATTGAGTAAGTCACACTCACTAGAGAGGTCTCAAAAGACAATTTAACTCACTGGTACTGTTTCATAACAGACTATAACATAACATACAGTAACTTTATAACATATATGTTCATGTAAAGTTTTCTGAAATGTATATGTATACATAAGCAAATATGAGATTAATTGTGTAACTGTACTTGGCATTTATTTAGTTTTGAAAAATTTGAGCAGTTCTTGAGATATTCAAATGTATCAGCTGCAGCATCCCCTATGGATGAAATTAAATGTGCTGTGTGTCCAGAGAATAGGATAGTGATGCAGGGTTCTACATTTCGTGAAGTTCGAACCTTTCCATCAAAAGATATTCGTTAGTGAAGTGCCATAACATTTTAAGTATTTTTGGCAAACTGGTATTTGAGCGATTGTCCAAAAAGTGCATTGACTCTACCCCACTTTAGGGGGCACAACAAGAAACCTTACATTTCGAATCAGATACAAGCATAGCAAGTTTCATGTGGGTTGATGACTAAACATTGATGGGGAAAAAAGCAGAAGAAGAAGAACAAACAAAAACATCATATGACCGCTTGCGTGCAGTGGCAGTCATAATTAAATAAATAATAATAATTAAAAAAACTGCCTGACAGGATGACAGGTCCTCACTTTGCACCTAATTTAAGGAGAAGTGTCCCCTCCGGCATGAATCACACCAAACGAAAGAAAGCTTCAGAGAAGATTTACGGGAAAATGCGAAGCGAACACAACACGACACACAAAGGCCCAAAGTCTCTGCGCCCCACTGAGCGAGAGAAGGAGCAGACGCCTGTTGCTCTGAGAGGCCTTGAATGAGACTTCTCGGCAGTGCATTATCAGGCCCACTGGCTCTGACTGCGTTCCTGCAGCCTTTTTGTCTATGCCACACTCAAGCACCATGACCGAGGGAGGGGGGTGTAGAGAGAGAGCGGCAGGCCACAGTCCCCTTTTGCCCCTGATGGCGGGTCAGTCAGCACTCCGGTTGAGTCCGGCTCCACTTTAGCCGCTGTCTCGCGGGGAATTAAAGGCACCCCCCTGCCACCACCACCAACCAACAACCCCCCCCACTGCCATCAGCACAAACACAAACATAGGCAAAAAGTGCAGGTGGTGCTGAGTCAGGAAAAAAGAGCGAGTGACATCCCTTAAGTGCAGGCGGGAACAGTCATGCTCTTAGAGGAATCACTGCAGGAGAGGAGGAACGGACAGGACTCGGTGCAAAAAGGCCTCGCCGAATGGGAGAGAGAGAGAAAGAGAGAGAGAGAGAGGGATGACAGTGGGATGTCTGGAGGGGAAATTGCGGTGCCTTTTTTCCCCTCCCCAGGCGGAGAGAAGGGCTTGTTGTTGAGCGACGGACAGAATCCATATAAAGCATTTCCACCGATGGCACGTCAATAGCACACCATTAATGCACTTTGGTGACGTGGAGGACTTTGGGAACGAGACGCTGTTGGGAGCGAGGAGTGAATTCAAGCCTCTCTCCTGTCCATTATGCTGTCTGTCTAAACGAGTCACAAAATGTACCAGGCACGTAAAATATGCTGTGATATTTATTTATAAGTGGGAGACTAAGGTCAGAAACACATTTTAGTGTATCACCCATGCAGTGAAGGTTATCACAGCAGTGTATTGCTGGGACAAACAGGTCACAGAAGCACTGCAAAGGTTCTCTTTAGAGTGTTCCTGTAGTTCCTCTAGACGGGCAAGACTAATTCCCCAAGGAACACCCGCACACACACTGATAAATGGGTACCCTGCTTGTATTATACCGTAAGGCCTTTTGGATTGAAGTGCCATTTATGTAATATAATAAATAGGTACCCGACATTTTCAAAGCATCTTCAAGCTTCCTCTGCACAGAAACCCACAGCAGCAGTGGTTACCATGAATATACCACAGTGGAATGATACTGTCTGTGCAACAAAATATATTCATCACATACTAAATAATCACTCCAAAGAACTACTCCAAAGAGAGTGCAAGAGAGGGGGCAGCATGAACTCTCAATGCATGTACCCTTGAACATAATCACTAACCGGATATTAAATGTCCCTGGGAAGGCAGTGAGGAATATTTCTCAGGCCAAAGTGGAGAACTACACAGTGGCAGGTTTTATGTCCCTGTGTGCATCTGGTGAACCCAAGTAAAGAAGCTCTTCCTTTTGTTGTAAGTGCCAGTGGCATGTTTAATTACCCCCAACCTCCCTCAAGAGAATATCACTGTCTTCTCAAAGGCAGAAGGAAGATGTCTGGTTGATAAGAACAACAAAGGTTCTGTCATCTGATAATGGTGTGAAATACCACAGAGATTACTCTGGCTTCTGAGGTAATACCATAGAGATTTATCTGACTTCTGTGAGAATGCTCATTTGCCCATTTGTAAAAAAAGACTATACGAATGTATGTGCAATAGCCTGGTCGAACAATGTGATGTTTTGGCATGAACTTCTCTCTGGACTCTGGATATTAAACTGAAGACAAGGCATGTGGATTGAACATATCACAAATCAATAAGGTGCGTGTGAGAGATTCAATCTTACATGAGCTCTGAGGCCTATCCTCCCCAGCTGTCCATTTTCCCTCCATTGCAGAGGAAATCTTTAACACAGCAGTCACTCAGGACAAATTACCTGCAAAGTAAAGCACGAGCCTATAAAAACCAATACACTTTGTTAAAAAAAAAGCCTGTAAAATGCCTGGTGCGCATAGTACGTAGCATAATCCCAGGTTTATTTTTCACATCATGGTAACACACAACAATTACAGACACTTTGCCACACACTAGTACACCTGTACCCCTTCAACGCACCCCTGCAGAGACTGAGAAAGAGGGCCAAAAGTCAGCAAGAGAGAAAGTAAGAGGATGAACATGCTATGAGCTCCCAGCGACGATAATGCTAAATCCCAACTGTGCTGCTGCTGGATAGGCAGTCCCACAGCTGCGGCTCACACACCAGGATATTACACCCCCCAACTTCACAGCCCATACCTGTTTGCCCAGCCTGGACGCACTGTGATTGTTCTGACTTTCAAATAGTTTCTGCCCGTCTGATGGGATCAATTCGGCTAATCCCGGGCGCGCACACATCCTGTGCTTGCGAACACAGGTATTTCTGGCTCGGTGCGATAAGTGTTTTTTTTCCTGGTAGGGTCTCTAACGCAGAAGGCTTCCCTCTAACTGGGATAAACAGGGTTTTTATCTGGAGGCTGTATTTGATGGCTGCGGGTATTTCGAATAGCAATTTGTCTGATCACAGGAAACCCACAGCAGTCAGTGGAATCTAATCAGATTTTAGACGTTTCAATTATTTTGTCTGCGTGTGTGTGTGTGTATGAAGAATTTAAACATGAAACATATATCATCATGGGGTAGGTACTGTGTACTATAAAGCTTAGAGTAAGTGGATTAAGTGTACTCTCACAGTGGAAAACAAACGAATGACATAATTATTTTTTGGTTTTGTTTTGTTTTTTCATTGTGTGTTTGTGGAGCGACATGTTTGCAATGGAGTATACATTTAAACACTGACTTGGTGGGAATGTTAACAAGCTAATCGGTAAATTACACTGTGCCCAGAGTGCTTGGCGGAGGAAAAACAAAACAAGAGCCACAGAGCCCACACAGATAGAGCAACAACAAATCCTCTGAATATCTAAAACGTGGGCAGAAAAGGATTTGGATTGAAGACTATGTTACTGTGTCCCTGAGAATAAACGCTTCCTCATCCTCTCACCACATTCCGCCTCTCTCTCTCTCTCTCTCTCTCTACCTCTCTACCAGTCTGTTTCTGACACTTGCTCTCTCCTCTCTCGGGCTTTCTGTGTCCTATCTCACGCTCCGCACCCCCCCTCTTTCTCCCTCTCTCTCTCTCTCTCTCTCTCTCTCTCTCTCTCTCTCTCTCTCTGTCCTCCTGTCCTCCCAGGAGAAGGGCAGAGATGGGGTCCGGAGAGTGTCAAATCATCCCTCCTTCATTCCATTTCGAACACCAGCTTCATTTTCTGCTGACTGTCATCATCCGCCGCTGGTGGAAATCTATTTCCTCCTTTATCCTCCGCTCAGTGGGTTTCCTAGGGATGAAGCCCCACTTTTTCCTCACCAGCAATCCCTATGAGACACCAATCAATCAACGTCATCCACCTTCCTAACTGCAAAGGCTTTGGGAAGGTGGCGCCAGCTTTGTGCCACCTACACGTAGGTCAAACTGGGTATTTCATTTACATGTCGGGAGCTTGGATAGCCCAATGATGGTGGGAGGGAGACAAGGACGAGGGGGGGGAAAAAACTAACGAGCTCCACTGAGGTTTCAATTTCATGCTTCTTCCAGTTGGGTGAAATGTATGTCTATTAGAAATTATGAACGAGTGAGAGAGAGAGGAAAGATGGCGAGAGAGAGAGAGAGAGAGAGAGCAGGACAGATCTGCATTGATTGGTCTCCACCTGACACTTTTGCTTCTGGTGCTCTCCAAAGCAGCCGGGGGCCCAGGGGTCCTCTTGTGCGAGGGGGTTGGGGGGAGTACTGTGACCTCTGTTATCTTGACGGGTTACATGAACAAAGCAGCGATTACCAGTGACCTCTAACACCCACAGCAAAGGCAGAGACAGACAGCCGCTGCAGTGAAACGAGAGAGAGAGAGAGATGAGAGAGGAAAGGAGAGAGAGCGAGAGAGAGAGGGATAGGGCTCGGGAAACAACAAGACTGCCAAGTCTCCGATCTGATGTTTCACTTTCCATCTGTTCGCTTCAGTTAATATGGAGTGGAAACCAGGGGTGCGGCTGAGAGGAGAAGAGCAGAGAGGGGCTGAGTGGTGAGGGGTGAGAGCGTCTCTTCCCACCCCCCTACTTCCCCTCAAGCTGAGCGTGCCCTCCTCGTGATGACAGACTGCTCGAGGCTGAGCATCACGGCAAACAATGCTGTTAAATTTAAAACGAGAGCGAGCCCCCCACAGCACTGGCTGAAGGCCATCTCGCCTCTCGCTGAGTGCCTGAGAAATGTGCACAAGATGGATGACACAGGTCAACCAGTAAATACTGCACAAACAAGGGGCTACGGGGAAGGGAAGCGCAGGGGGTGGGAGGGCTGCTGCCTTCATCCGAGCGGATGGCCAGGGCCGGGCACTGTGTCAGTGAACTAGGGAAGGGAACCTTACTGCCATGATGATCCCTAAGAGGGGAGTGTGTGCTCTGATACTAACCACGATGAAAGAATGAACATGGGGGATGCTGGAGGTGTTGCCAGAAAATGTATAGAATTCAAACATTTACAGAATAAACTGAGGCATATTGGCTGTAAGATGAAGAGGAGGTGCTGTAGGGAGTGTGTGTGTGTATGTGTGTGTGTGTGTGGAGAGAAGGGGGAGATCACATGGCCATACTCATACAGATAATAAGGAAATACTTCATCTCATCGCCTGTTTTCATTTTGTTGGCGGGTATAAAGTTCTACCACTCAGCCGATCGAGCCGTAAACTTGGAGCAAAGGCCAGGCGAGTTCAGACACCACAGAACGAGAGCACTCTTGCCTCTCCTCCTGTCCTCCTCTAATCAAGTGGGCTATGCCTTCTCTCCTCTCCTCTCCTCTTCTCTCCTCTTAAGGGCTGGACCAGGGATGAATGAACATCTGACTGATCTGCAGTGGATAGGCCCCTGGCAGGCCAAGCGTGCTCTTTTGGTGAGGTCTGCGATAACAAGTTCCCCAGGGTGGCTGCCACTTGTCATTCAGGTGATCAAACAAGGGAGGAGATAATGTCATTTCTCCACTCCGCCATAAATCACCCCAGGAACTCCAGTCAGCTCACCAGTCTTGTGGGTGGGACTCTCTACTCGGAGCACATACTGGAGGATAGGACTCCCCTACTGTACTTTGGATCAGTGTGTGCCTGCTTCTTGATAAGGATGAGTCCTCGACTTAAACGTACTTGTTAAACCTTCGTTTAAGGACTGACTGGGTTCATTTATAAATGCAGTCATTACTTTCACATGGAGGGGTTACTGGAGTATGACTTATCTGTAATAGAATTGTAAGTACAATTCATTGGCACAACTAAATTCACAAGCCATTGGTTTACATTGGTTGATGGATTAATACGTATAATTTGTTGATGTCATTAATTCATATCGGTTAATTGTTATATAATGGTTATACTGATTATGTCAAGTCATTGGTTAACATGAGTTGATGGATTTAGAATTAGGCTACAATTCATCTTTGCAAAGTCACTGGTTAACATTGACCGCCGTTTCTGCTTTGCGAGAGAATGCTTGTGCTTCTCCTCACCTTACTTATACAGCACTGTTGACCTAAGTGCCTTTACATTCACTCCCAGAATTACTTTTACACACAATGCCACAGGGAGCAAAAGGGTTGACTTTGTGTAAGCTGACAACAGCCACAAATAATACAAGTGTGTGTGTGCATGTGAGAGAGTGGGTGAGTGTGTAAGTGTGTGTGTGTGTGTGTGTGTGTGTGTAAGAGAGAGAGAGAGAGAGAGAGAGAGAGAGAGAGAGAGAGAGAGAGAGACTGTGACCTTCTCCGTCAGTTGCAGAGGGATAGGAGGCAGCTGGTCAGTAAGAGGGCGCAGCTGTTTGCGTCCCGAGGAACAGACGGACGCATGTAACACGGTAACAGCAGCAGGGACACCGGGACCCCGGATATTATCCCCCCAGGCAGTCGCCAGGCCTGAATCTGTCCACACTGCCCCAAATCCCCCCTCTAAGCCAGCCATAAGCATGATGTACGCAAACCTTAAATGCCTTTAAAAAAATTAAAAATAAACCTCTTGGCTTAGTATAGTGTTACGGTGGCTCACATACAGAGAGACGCGCCTAGACTACTACTGAGATGTAAATGTTTCGAAACGTGACAAAGTGCTGTCCTCTCCATAAATGTATGAATTGCAAAAGCAGCATGAGTGTTGTCTTCTCTGCCAGAGCGCACTGCATTGGTACATAAATACCCACCATGACGCCCTGGCGGAATGCAATGTACTTAAATCTACCTCTTCTCTCCCCACCTCTCTCTTGCTGCGTGCGAGTTCTGTATATATAAGCTGACACATGTTAGTGTGGCGCCTGCTTGTTCATCTCTCCACACCAATAAATCTCATCCCTGGGGCTCCTGGATATACGAGTGTGTGTGTGCCGTCCCTCTTGTAGCTGCAGGTCTGGAGACATTGCGGATGAAGAAGGGGTTCAGCCGTGCCTGAGAGTGCGACTGGTCTAGTGACGGGGAACGAGGAGCGGGGGGAGGGTGTTGTGGGGGTAACAGTGATGGAGATAAATGCAGGGACTTGTGGGATGAGACCTGACATTTGGAGACATGACATTAAAAGTGGATAGGCCTCTCTCACTCGTGTTTGGTACTTCTTATTTTTTTTCCTTTTTCTCTTATTAACATCCCTCTTCATCTGTAGAGTGCCCATGACTCACATGATGCACTTCATTATCGGTAGATGCGCAGATAATCATGAGAACCACACCACACACACACACACACACACACACACACACACACACACACACACACACACACACACAGAAAAGGCATGGGATGAATTCAGATTGCAGAGAACGAGTACTGCCTAGACGTTGTTAACGATCGGCTCCACTGATTGGCATTTCATGAAGGATCATTTGTAACCAAGTGTTGCCTGCTGAATGGAGGATTCTATAGCTGTAGCACCACAGTCTGCATGTCATCTAAAGGCATGATGATGGGCTAACCACTTCTAAAACATGACAATAAGTTAGATGTGAGACTAATGTATGGCCATAGATTGTTAACTGTAGGTCTTGGCATATATCCAGTGCTATATAGTGAGCACCTTACAAGTCTGCTCATATTCACTAACCCAAAGTATCTTTGCGTGAAGACGAGGATGTACAGAAATGTATATATTTTTTAAAAGACAAAGCGAAGTCTGGGGTCAAAGGTGAGAGGATTTCATCGGAGATGTGCACACAGAAACAACATAGCATTGACATGATCTTAAACAACTCGGGAATGAAATAATATTAAACAATTCACCACAAAGAGCACCTGAACAACAGTAACACTCTTTTATATCATAAAAGAGTACAGACACAGAGGCTCTGCCACCTAAAGGGCCTTCTAATAGGGGGGGGGGGGGGGGGATGAGTTATAGGAGTGAAAGAGGTTTTATCCACCAAGCCATTTCCACCTGTGAAGCGATGATCCATAGATCCACATGCTATAATAATAACATGCTATCACAAGGGTCAGAATCAAGGGACGTTGTGTTAGTATCCCCAACACATGATACCTGGAAAGGTTAAGGTCAAGCGAAGATTTACTCATGCGCTAAGGGAAGCAACATTATTTCAACTTTTCTTGTCACATGCAACCTGTCTCAGCCTCAATACAGAAACCTATTGTTCCTACCAAGATCACAACAGGGATTATCAGACTGTGAAATGGGCATCATTCTACAGTGCTTGGACACAAGAATAAAGACTAAACTGTTCACAAATCACACCATGCCCTTGTTGAACTCCAGCATATGGATTCTTCTGTGGGGGGGTTCTCCCCCTGAACAGTGTGGTTATAACTCCATGACCACTTCTAAGAGGCTGTTTCTTCCCATCTCCCTCAAGCTGTTCTCCCTGGACGGAGTTTTGTCCCATGTAGGCTAGTCGTCCCTTGTTGAGATTGTGGCAATTAAAACACCTATCAGGAGCATAATAAATAATAATAATAATAATAATAATGCATTTAATTTATAATACAAAAGAAATAGCTGACAGCGATTTAACATAATGCAAGAAATGCCTTCCTGAATAGAAAGGTTTTTAGGCCAGTCTTAAAAGAGTCCAGTGTTGCCCTTAGGTGGTCAGGGAGGCTGTTCCATAGGCGCGGCGCTGCCGAGCAAAAGGCCCGGTCGCCCATGGTGCGGAGCTTGGTGTTGGGGACCCGGAGGAGCGAGCTGTTTGTGGATCTGAGGGTGCGGTTGGATGTTTGGGGAGTAATGAGTTCTTGTAGGTAGGGAGGTGCATGTCCATTTATGCATTTATGGGTGAGTAGTAGGACTTTGTAGTCAATACGGAATGAGACAGGGAGCCAGTGTAGTGAGTGTAGAATGGGTCTTATGTGCTCATATTTCTGGACTCTCATCAGGATCCTGGCAGCGCTGTTTTGGATGTACTGCAGCTTCTGGATGTTCTTGCCAGTGATCCCAGTGAAGAGTGAATTACAGTAGTCCAGTCTTGAGGAGATAAAGGCGTGGACGAGCTTCTATGCATCTGACAGGGTTAAAGTGGGGCGGAGTTTGGAGATGTTTTTGAGATAATAAAAGGAGGTTTTGCACTGGTGTTTTATATGGTCATTAAAGGTCAGGTGAGGGTCAAACCTAACTAAATTAGTGACTGTGGAGGAGAGGGGTATGACCTGATTGTCGAAGGTGAGATGAGTTATGGAGGATGACTGAACCTGCTGCGGAGTGCCAACAAGAAGGGCTTCGGTTTTGCTACTGTTTAACTGGAGAAAGTTGTTTCTCATCCATGCCTTTATCTCCTCAAGACAGGTGGTGAGACATGACATGGCAGCAGAGGGGCTTGGGGCAGTTTTGATGTAAAGCTGTGTGTCATCGGCATAACAGTGGAAGGACATCCCATGTCTGCTGATGACACGACCGAGGGGGAGCATGTAAATAATGAAGAGGATATATATGTTGTCTTTTACAGTAGGATGGCTGACCTCCACTCTCTTCTGGAAGACTGAACAGAACAAAGCTCTCTTAAAGACACTTCAAGACAACAGCTGAATAAAGACCGTATGCGGTGGCCCTTCAGAAGACAGGTGAAAATGAACAATCACCCCATTAAAAAAATACATCTGCAGGAGGAAACACACAATGACCTAAAGGAAGAACACAAAGATATCGAAGGTAGATACACTTTCCTATGGTAACAAAGAAGTCCTGTGGCCGAAGCGATAACATTCATGCCAAACACCTGGCCCTTGACACATGATCTGGAAACATCAATGAATTTTCCACCAAGTACCCCATGTGGGTGCCTCATGAATACTAACCAATCACAGATTTAGTCACATAAGCTCCAGCCTACCTAGAAGTACCCAAGGGCTGAACAAGCAGCATTTAGTGGCAACTAATGATTCCCTACGTATTAACTTACAACCAATCATGTTAGGCCACAAGGCCCAATGCAAGGAGAACTTAGCCTCTGACAACTGTATTTAAGTCATAATAAACTTGCTAACCACAGAAGAAACTCGTCTTCAATGACGATTTAAACAAGGCTATAATTTAACGATGGTTGCTGCACAACTACACTTGCAGGAAACCCACCCTTTGAGCGATGAAACCTTTCTGTCTTTGCAATAACAAAAAAAATCAAATAGTCTCGTCCCCCGTCTTGTTTGCAAAGCTACTTGCCTCTGCACATGAGAGCGCAGCCTGTCCTCCAAACAATACAACCCTCTTGCTGGCTGCCACTGTCAACACAGGCGCGTAATCCCAGGTGACGCTGGCGCTAATACTATGTGACAGTCCATTCGCATTCCGTTCCCATCGGATCACTGGCCGCATACACCTGAGCAGAGTTTTCCCCGTTCCAGTTCACCAACCTCCAGCCCGCAGCCCACCGAGTTTTTTTAGCGTGTGTGTGCGTGTCTGTGTGTGTACGGTCATATCCCCCCACTCTCCTCTGTTTGCACTTGGTTAAACACTCTTGAGGCCCCCATCTTCCCTCCTCCACTCTTCTCTTTTTTTAAGGGTGTCACTCTACATGTGTCAGCGTGCAGTGAGGGGAGGTGACAGGGGCAGAGGGGTTGCCGGAGCTGTGATTCACGCTGTCGCACCTTCGATGGGATGTTGTCTCCATTCCCCGCCCTCTCACCAGCCCATCAGGAAAGGTGCCTCACCCCTCTCTCCTTCCCCACAGCCCACCGAATCGAATGGGGGCACATTGCTTTTCTCCCAGATGTGCTCGACTTTGGACACCCACAGCGCGCAGGCCTAAAAACACAGTACCTCATTCCCCCAGGTCCACTGCCCGGCCCGCGTGAATGAATAAGAGTTGGCAACAGCTCCATCCCAACCTTTTCTCTCGCTTAATTCACTGGGAATAGAGATCTGTGCAGAAGGGCACTAGAGCCGACACACACACACACACACACACACTCTCTCACACACACACACTCTCTCACACACACACACATGCACACACACACACATGCACACACTCTCTCACACACACACACACATGCACACACTCTCTCACACACACACACAACCCCTAGGCTGAATGCATTAAGCAAAACCACAGCACCATTGTTTTATTGATCCTTCACACAGACTGCTGCCCTTAAGGGAATTGCTGAGAATCATTTCAAAAGAGAAGTAAACCTTGATGATTGTAATCGGGAGATATTATTATTGATTTTCCTCTGGACCCCCCCTCCCCACACTCTCTCTTTTACCCACTGTGTGTTAAATAAAGGATCATTTCATTCCATGGCAGCGCTCTCCTTCCCTCCAGTGCTTTGGTCCTGTACAGGCCGGGCTTAATTCACTTTTAGCTCATTACCTAGGCCAGGCTGCTGTGGCATTTCCACCGAGAGACCTCTTGACATGGCCTCTGCTCAGCACATCTACAGAACCACATGATCGAATAACAGGTGCCTCTTTTTTCTCTCCTCTTCATCCTCTCTCTCCTCCTCCGCCTCCAGTCACTGCTCTTCCTGATTAAATTCAATCTATAAATTAATGACAGAAATGGGGGGGCGGTGTAAATCCTATTCCGTGGGTCAAATTCTCCTTTAATTCCATCCTGATCCCCCCTCTAATACAAGATTATATGGTCACTAACAAGGCCTGCATCCGGACTGTTTTGAATTAGCCCCCGTACATCTCAAAGCAAAACGGCCCCTTTGAAGAGTCCGAGTCAATTACGACCCACTTGGCTGGCCTTGGGTGTAGGAGGGGGTCAGTCACTTCACGTCTCACAGTAGGCTACATAACGAACTACAAGAAGATGTTGAGAGAGAGCGCGTAAACGGTAAACTGTACTGAAAAACGAAGGGCTTTTCTTGAAGTGTGGAAAAATGGGAAGAGGTTTTTTTCCTCCACTTGCGATTCGGGCGGAGGGGGATGTTCTCTGACAGCGATGTGCGCAGAGTGTGGCCCCTGAGCCAGAGAGAGAGGGAGGCTGTGTAATTAGTACCTCTTAGAATCTCTTTGAGCTCAAAGTGCAGTCGGCGTAGGTTGCCAATCAAGCTTAGTGTTGATTCAACGTGCTCAAGTGCCTTTATTCCTTAGTGATGTGCTGGGTAACTAGGCTGAGCATCTCAGGGAATTAAAATGTGTTTGGGAGTTGAGCAGCGTTTGTGTATTGATGGGAGGGGGGGATATCACAGCTAGAAGCACTTTAAACTTTTGAGGGCGTAAATAGATAAGATTATTTAATGCAATGACTTGAGTGTTCAGAGCACTATGTTGACAGTCTAGCTCTGATTTAAAAAAAAAAATCATTGAGCAGGAAAAAAAACAGAACAAAATGATTGTTTCTCCAAAAAAAAAAAAGAAAGCACTGAAGGAGACAGGGGTTCCCTCTGAAATAAACCTGACTCTCCACCCAATTGCACGCATGCTGTTCAAGGGGATTAATCATAAATCATTTCTGTAAGCTCGAAGAGATGCTCTGTTTCAATACTGAGTACCCACCATAAGCTGGTCATTGCAGAGGAATGCGTGTTTACCCAAACCATTTGCAGTACAAATGTTATTTTTCTCCCTCTCTACTGATATTTTGCTACATTTTCCCAGGAGAACTAGCACAGCATTCAACAAAACAGAAGGCAGCATCTACACAGTTGTTCAGGTGTTGTTTTGATCCTGCTCTCTTTGTGCCTCCTCATCACCCTGTTTACTTGTTTAAAAAGTAAATGAGCAGGTAAAAAAGTGAAGAGAAAAGTAGGACAGCTGGGAATTCATATTTTAGCCAGATGCTGAAGTACTCAGTGCTATACTTACAAACTCCTTCCAAAGTGCAGCTGTGTGTGTGTGTGTGTGTGTGTGTGTGTGTGTGTGAGAGAGTGTGAGAGAGAGAGAATTGGAATGCATATCACTAACACATAAAGTAAACACTGCCATCTTGTGGTTCAGATCTGTCAAATAACAGTCTCAGCTTGAGTGTAATCCATGGAAGACTCACCTGTGTAGAATTTTAATATGACACGTTATTCCCAGCATACCAGCCAATACTGGGCCTTCATTGGAAGACACTGGGGTTCTCTACAGTGGTACTGCACGATAATAAAAACACAATATACATGCTGACAGAGAGAGGTCCCAGGCCCCAGGCTGACTGAGAGAGGTCCAGTCGAACTAACAGACTCCTAGGCAGAAAGTCTTGCTGGCAATGCAAAACACCCCTACAGTTAACATCTGAAATGAAATCGCCTTAATCCTAGCCCACCTAGGTGGTTCTAAACAGATGGATCAGACATGGCATGAGAAAGCCAAAAAGGGCCGAATCACCTGTCAGCAGGTTACACCTAAAACCAACACAACTTTTCAGCTGTCTTCAAATTCACACCAAGAGCTAACGTGAGCTGGAGAACAAAACAAACAACAACAAAAAAAAGAGTAGTTGTTTTTTCTCCTCCTCTCTTCCAAGGTTACAGGTCTATCACGCCTGAGGAGAAGCACAGTTGATCAGGATGGATTATGTCTGAGCCGACCCCGGGGGCACCCTGCATCCCTGAGCGTCATCGGCCAGACAGCGCGCTGGCACTTCGCATCAGCCTCAGCCCCAGCAGAGGTGAGGCCAGCTTCACCTCCGGAGCACGGATCCGTGTCACCTTGTGCTGGAGAGGGGAGGGGATGGGAGGGGGGGTGCGAGGCGAGCCTGGCTCCTCTATCCTGATGTCCGTCCCAGGGATTTTTTTTTTTTCACTGACGCCTACGGACTCACCTGCCTGACCTTCAAAAGCAGCGAGCAACACAGGGCTTGAAAACAACAAACAAAGCACCCTAATGTAGCAGATCATACTGAGGAGGAGGATGAGGAAGAGAGAGAGAGAGAGAGGGGCCGTCAGCACCTCAGTGCCAGTGTAGGAGTAGTAGCACTTCTGTTTTTCACCCGCTGCTTTCTCGCACCTATGGTAGGTTTGTGAGAACATTGCCACAACCTACTGTATGTGTTTACGTATGCTGCTGACTAGACTTGTGCTATCTGGCTGGCTGCTGCCGTTGTTGTGTTGTGTGATTTGATGAGTAGGCCTACTTTGACACCAGGGGCCTCATGTTAAATAAATGGACATGTAAGCATGCGTAAATGCTATACGATGCAGAGTCTAATGATAAACAATGATTAGAGGTTATTGACAATGGCAGAATTAAAAGGGAACGTGTTGCTTCGACTTTTTTGACCAGGCTCACTTTAAAACGCAAGTTGCAGCGATAGCCGTTTTCTCCAATGTAATCGGAGCGATTGACCGGACAAACAAAGGCGTCGTCAGAGGTACAATCTGACTTTGTTAATAGAAAGCATTCTCATTCCATCAATGTGCAAATGATCTGTGATGCAGAAATGCGACTGACTAATATAGTGGCAAGATGGCCGGGATCAACTCATTATTTATTTAGCCTAAGGTGACATGGTGCGAGATTCTTGGGACACAATTAATTTGATGTCGGATTTCTTTTTAATTATGGATGCAGTTATTTTAATATTGTTCAACTGCCCCTCAAAGATATCCACTGCAACAAGTTTTCTTTTGTTTTTAATGCCAGAAGACGGAGAAGAGCACTTCCACCTCGCATTTGCTGACATTTTCTTTTTGGTTGATTCGCTGCTTTTGTTATGTCATTTTGTCTCAGTCTTAACACGGGGACAGCCTAGGCCTATTTATTTTCATTAGCATTAAGTGAGAGTAAGGAAGTGAGGAGAGAGGGTGAAAAGTGGCACTTGTGCATGTGCGCTCAATTTCCTGTTGATCGGGATGTACAAAGAAAAGGTTCATCTTGCGTGCTCACGGCTTCATACATCGGACTTTTTTTGTTTCCAGCTTCGTGTGTAGGCTATATTTTAGTATGAATTCTATGCAAGGCTTTGTACACAAGGCCCAGATGCTCAATGAATGTTAATACAATCTGGAGTTAACAGCAGCAAGTATAATTGTATAATTCCCACATAATTGTATAAATCCAAGGCACTTGTAAATTTGAATTACTTGGATTTGGGCCTTGTGCATTCTGCATGAGACAGGCAGTTAACAGGTCAAAAACACAGTCTATATTCTTTTTCTTGGACAACAAAATCTTTCAATTTTACAGGTCAATGTCAAGCTCCAAATCCAGGGCACAGGGAAACAGTAAGCCTCTTGAGAAATAAATCCACTGTGTGGGTCAACATAAAAGAAACTCAGGTAATAACATTGTGTGTGTGTGTGTGTGTGTGTGTGTGTGTGTGTGGGGATCTCCAAACCCAGAAGCCAAACACATCAGAAATCAAGTCAGAACGGCCAGCTAGCTTGTGTGTGTGTGTAATTAAGGATCATTATAGGAAATCACCTCTGAAAGACTTATCTTTTAGCATGGGTAAGCTTTCCACTCTCTGTCCTTCTCTTTCTCTCTCCCTCACACACACACACACACAAACAGCAATCAGGGGGCTCATTAGTGGATGTTTAATTGAGCATTTTAAGTGAAGATTTCACCACTTCCAGTCTGCACTTAACTGCCACTTGCCAGCCTAATCAGCTTCGCATTCAGTCCAAGCTCTCTGCAGCAGCTGCATTCTCACCCTGTCATTTTTACTGCCTCATCAATCTTTCTGTCACAGCCATCCAACGTCGCAACCCGCACAACACACAGCCCTCACGCACAACAAACTAACGAGATATCTCAAGTTCAGCGCAGACTGAGAGCGACGGAGGCGCGTGCAGTTATCAGAGAAAACAATATCCTGTTTATTATGACAAAAAAAGAAGGAAAAAAAGAAAAGAAAAACAAAGCAAATGAAGTATTTGGAAAAACAGCAATACAAAGGCAGATAGTGAACAATATGGATAGGGGTCAAGGGTCTTGGACACACTGGATACTGTCTTTCTTTGAATGAAGACGACTTCAAACAAACAACAAAGGGAAGGAATACACACACACTCTCTGTACAAGGATTTTTTTTCTTTTAACCAGCACACATCCTTTAAAAAAATGATTTTGTCTTTTGCTATGTATATATAAAAAACGTGTTCATATCAAACCCTATGATCTAAAACACCACCACATATTTCCTTATGAACAAATGAAAGCCCCTTCAAAATGTCTTCAGTGTAAGGCTTGGATCTCCAGAAGGATAGTCATTTAGAAAGCTGATCAATGGTTCGGGTTCAACTGACTCAAAACCAAAACCGTTATGGCTACTTAAAACTCACAAATCACTTAATCACATCAGGCCAACTCAACCAAATTCAACCCTATCTATGGCTATGTAGGTATGTTTCATCACTGAGTTTGTGCGCTGTTAAAATCTAGCACCCTGATTTAATTTGTGCGTGAAAAGACTGGATATGTTGAGCACTACTTCAGGCCAAAGAAATGAAGGCTCTTACATTTTCAAGAAGCTGAAATACAGCAGAAGCACAGAACTGCTAGTGCATAATTAACTAATAGACTTAAGACAGCCCTGCAGTGGTGCAAACTTCAAGCAAACAGATCTTTTAAATACACCATAGCAGACTCTTTTTTGTTGTTGTTGTTGTTGACAGTTCTAAGACATAATCGAGAGCTTTGCTGCATCCCAACCCCTGAAGACGGTGTATTTCCGCTGAGAGTATTGTGAACCCAAAACCTGGAAACTTGTTTGAAGTCATTCACCTGATAAAGTGCTTTTGCTTCCCCCACATATTGTGTAGTCCTCATGTCCTGCTGCCCAGCCTCAGGCCCTGAACTAGAGCACTGAAGGCTGGCGGTGGCGGTGGTTTACCCTTTTGCCTAAAGTCCTGCACAGAAGGGCAACACTCACCAACCAAACATGTACTCCATGGCTTTGGACACAATACTGTCATCTTTTCTTGGGGTCTGTCGGTCCGCAACAACCTAGAGAGAGAGAATTGTTTTACGTTAAGTCAGGTCGGTGGGTCTTTCATACTAAAGTACAGTAAATGCACCAAACACAAGCTCCCTGTGTACGGTAAATCTTTGACAATGTTTGTGCTTTGCTGAATCAATCAGGCTACAAGGGGCAACAACTTCTAATCAATAGGTGCACGACCACAGAGATGCTTACTGCAGGATACAATTTGCACCCTCTTCATTACTGTATTGCACCTGACACACACACACACACACACACACACAAACACAAACACAAACACACACACGTCCCAGCTCCATCCATCGTTCATTTGTTCCAGCCAAGCCCAAGGCTGTGTACCTGGTAATCACTGCTGGAGGCCTTGTAGGCAGCACTGAGGGGCCTCATGGCAGAGCGGGGGGTAGAGACGGGGCGGGAGGGGGTGCCGTTGGCCTTCGCCGGGGTGCCGAACACGGAGCTAGAGGAGCTGCCTCTCTCAGCAGAACCCTCCATCACATTCTGCAACGGGAGCAAGAGACACACGCTTAACATGGGAGATGAAGGGGGAGGGGAACAAACAAACAAACATGCACACACTTTGTACAGCAAGGTGCTGACCACGACAAATGAATCAATATATGCCATGCTCTGTATTTGTCAAGCACTTTCACTGCGTGTGAACTGTATGAAACTTAGTTTACGGTTTTACCCAAGTGTCATTGTGAGGAAGAAACTTGTGCTTAAACAACCCTTGAAACTGACTCAACAATTCTGGCAATAATAGTGTCAGTGGCCTGCCAAATATCTTACAAGTACCTTCAGTCATGTTGATGGGTGCTTAATGCATGCAACTTAATATACAAAGACATGAAAACAAACAAAAAATGTCTCCATTAAAAGCAGCCCACCTTATCAATACAAGGTTTGACACCAATCATAATTGCCTCTCCATAAACCTTTCCATCTTTGCTGAGTGCTTTCCTTGCTTGTAGTTTGGACTGATACTGAATGTGCATCCAGTTGCCTGTGTTCGACATCTGTAATTGAAAAGACATACGCACAGCTGGTAAAAGATGCATTTGGTTCAGACTTTGGTTTTCAAATCAAATGATATAAAGCTCAGCCCAGAGGTTGCCTCTGGAATCATCTGTCAAAGCATTTAATGGTGGATATCCTTCATGAGGATAGAACAAGCTATTTAACCATTCCAATAACTATGTAAGGGACAACGGCCGCCGTGGTACAGTGAAGGACAGTGTAGTTTCCTCTGTTATTAACTACAGAATTCATGTTTATTAAAGAGAACATATTTTATTTGTTCGTTCATTCATTCATTAGCTTGCCTGAATGCACTCACTGAAGTAGCCTCGCGCCATGGACAGCTGTCCAATCAAATGTTCTTTACTATGGAGTTACCATTCAAAGTTTCAACATTGATATAGAACAGTGTTTCAATGTTTTCGATCTAATCTACTTCACAGGTGTCCCGTTATACAGAAATATAGCAACACCTGCCAGCCAATCAGAAAATACAGTATACAATACAGAATCATATTCTGTTATTTATTGATTGATAAACAAAGCCAGGTCTTACCACGTGTTTCAGAATGTTCCCATACTGTGCAAACTGTAAAAGGATGTAAGAAGCAGAGGCTGGAGGAAACCTGTGAAGGAAGGGAACAGTTCATTTACATGGATAAACAAGTCACCTGCCACTTCATAACAATCCCTGAGTAAAACCAGAAACATTATAAGGAAGGAGACAATTGATGATGATGGGGAAATGAGTAGTGGGAACAGGAGGGATTTCGTAACACTAAATATGGCTGATTTGTAACTGGAAGTCCTGCCCTGGCATAACTGCCGTTCCACCTCCCTCCCCTGCACATTCTGTTTATTTCAACTGTTGCCTTGGTAATAGACGCAAACAAATTTTGGTGCATGCGCAGTGAGCAAGACCACACGGAGAATCAAGTCTTTGTAGCCTAATTTGAGCAGTTGGGGAAAAAAAAATTCACACACAGTTTGACAGATTTAAACACGGGTTCACATGATGTTGCCAAGATGGCTGCCGAGCGGCGAGACTTGCCTATAAGGACTTTCGGAAAAACTACAACAAGCAAAGATCAATATCAAACTAAACTGTACAACACTGCATAAAGCAAACAAAAACAATGTCATGGTGTGGTCTAGAGAGAAAAGCTGGGGTGGAACTAGTGATGAAGATCCTAATTGAGAACCTGTCTATGAAGACATAGAAAAATAGGATGATTCTATACACCAGTTTCTCAAGCTCTTCAAACATCTGACATTACAAGCATGTCCTACTAACATGGTCTAAAATGTATGCCATACTGAAAAGTCTTGCTGCTAAAACGCTTACCCAAATACAGTGATCCACGTGTCATCAAGTTGGTCCTCAGATGAAAGCGCATCACCTTGAGTGAAAAAGGGGTCGATCTGTGCTGGAGAAAATGTGCTCATCCTCTGTTGGTTTACGCTGACTGGACTAAACATACTAGCGGCTATAAAAGAACACACACACACACAGGGGTTAATTCTACAAGTATTAGTATTTATTGTTACACTAGGTCTCTATTGCTCGTAGCTTGATTGTTCTCTCCTTTGTACCTCTGCTAAATGTAAATGTACAAGGGAGAGAAGCAAAGAAACAAACAATCACAGCAAGGCTCACCTGACCCAGGGGTTCCTGGATAACCTGCCAAAGGAGTATGTAAGACAGAAAATGGCTGTGGAAGGAAAAAATTGTTTATTTCCTGGCACCACCTTTTTGTATTGTACTTGAACTTGGAAATGTGGTTACTGTGTGTACTTACTTGTTTGCGTGAACTTAGAGGGGACATTCCAACTCCTGGGCTGGCTAGATCGTCATATATACTTCTGACTGGAGGTGCGCCACTCTTGTCTTTAGGAGTAGGGACCACAGGCTGAGGGGGAGAGGCGCCTTTTGGGAACAGGAAAAGGCGTTAGAAAGTCAACACACTGCTTGTTTAAAAGAAAAAAAAACTATGACTGACTATCATTTCCACACCTGCGAGAGGGGATCTCGTCTCGGTTCCACCTCCGCTGAGCCCAAAAGTGCGAGGCTGGGGTGTGACAGGTGCTGGCAGGTCGCCCATCAGAAACCCGGGTAAAAACTGGGCGCCTGGTCCGGACTTCGGGGAGGTAGGTGAGCCAAGCGTCATTGGTTCCATGCCTACTTCAAAAATTGGGTCAGATTAGTAAACCACTAATTCACGAAATATCATATATCTAGACAGATAGCGTTAATGATCTCCCACTAAGATTTAGGTGGCAAGGCAGTTGACAGGTAGATAGTCTACCCTGGACACTTAATTTCAAAGTTAACTTGCTAGCAAGGCTTTAACATTCACATGACGTTAGACAGTTAACGTTAACTTAGCTAGCTAGGGGCTAAGCAAGGGCTTTGGGCTAACAGAGGTATGCTAACGTTAACTAAGTAGAGTTAAAAGTATTTCAGCATTACGTTAATTACTTAATATCTGACACCGATTTGTTTAAGTTCGTTACTGATGTATTAGCAATCCTTTAATTAATTTAGTCTGGTCGTAGTTAGGTTAACGTTACACCGGCTAGCAAGCTAGATAACACCTCCATATGAAACTTGGTGGTAGCTATTGCTAGCTATCTAGTTAGCTTGTCACCAAAGCACTCTTCTTTGAGATTGATTAGCAATCTACTGACCTTGAAATTCCATCGCTAGAAAAAAAGACGAGTGACAATTTAAAAATCCAAGGAAAGTGCCAAGAGACCTCTTCACTGATGCAAAATATTCAAATAATGGCGGAAATTGCGCGTGCTGAAAGGATCACGGGGACATGCTGCAACGTGCGCACGTTACGTTCCAAACCAAACGTAACTGGGTACGTAACGTAAACTGCATATCTGCAGTGATAGAAAATAGTAAGCATGTGATTTCACTTACGTTATTGTTTCAGTGAGCGTACATGGTGTTGGCTATATGTATTACATTTGTTCGTCAGTTTTGGTATCTGCTAAATACATGTACCTATAACTATATATAACTATAAAAATGAATTATGCTGTTTCAAGCTTGGATGTGTTGTGCAGTTCTTGACATCAAGAGACGCCCACTGCATAATTGTATACGTTTTGAAAACGAATTCATCCCGTTAAACATGTTGAAGGTCACTATTAGAGAGATGTATGATCAAAGTTTCTAATTGGCTTGTTTTGGAAATTGGAGCGAACGTGGCGTTCCCTGCGCGTCTTCTACGTCATGTCATATGGTGGCATTTTGTTCACACGCAACTTTGGATAGGCAGGAACCGCCGGCATTTAACAGCGCCAAGACACCTTATCAAGCGTCAGCAATAGAGCTACTCCCGGATTTAAACCCGGATAGAAGTCTAGCTTATCGGAGTGATCTTGTTTCAAGAGCGGCAAGTTGCGTTCCTCATTCAAGCATTGTAGGAGCTTCTTGGGAGGCGTGAAAGGTGAATGTCCATGCCTTATTGTTAACATTGTTAGCTAGCTTGCTAATCCTTGCTTTATTGAAAAGTTAGCCCATGTTAGCCAGCCAATTAACTTTAGCTAACATAGCAAACTTTGAACAATGTTTGGAAAAGCGTTTTGGGAGCTGTTATGAAAAGGCTGGCTTATAGATTTAAGGCTCTCTCAAGGTTTCTCCTATTTCACTCTCACTCTTGGTTACAACTCTGCTAAGTGGCTAACTGGTCTATAAGTTGGACGTTACGTTATCAGACATTTGCCTATTTGAATACCAGTACTATGTTGCTGGTATGATGATGTTTGATTTGTGACATGTTATTTGGGAAGCAGGGTTTAGGAAGCCAAATGTTGTTTTCGTAGCCACTATACCAGATTGATTCACTGGTTCTACTAATATTGTAAAAGTTGTGCTACGATTTTGTTGGATGTCTGGTGTGATTTTTTTTTTCCCAGTCTTACAGTCATCAGGACGCCTGCAATACAAAGATTCCCCGGGGTAAATTCCCTGAAGATGAACGAGTTTGAATTCCACCAAGTTTGAGTCTGAGTCGTTTGGCAAGTCTGCAAAGATGAACAGAAACGGGACAAATCGCCAGTTGGTCCAGCTGAGTGGAGGACCTTTGAACAGAATACTGGTATCCTGCATTGTACTATGCCTCATTGCTGTAGCTGTCTCTGATGAGGATTATTATAAATTACTTGCTGTGTCCAAAGAATCAAGCACTAGAGAGATTCGACAGGCCTTCAAGAAGCTGGCCCTAATTATGCACCCAGACAAAAATCCAGTAAGTGTATGCACCGCAGTTTGAGGATACAGATGATTCGGTCATTGATCAATTGTTGTAGTCATAATGCGGTCCATTCCCCTCAGAATGATGATACTGCCCATGATAAGTTCCTGAAGATCACCCGAGCTTATGAGGTGCTGAAGGATGAGGACCTGAGGAAAAAGTATGACAAGTATGGAGAGAAGGGACTGGATGAGCAACAGAGTGGACGATATGAAAGCTGGAACTTTTACAGATACGATTTCGGTAAATGCACCAGGAAACATCCTTTCTCAGAGAATCTCTTATAATGTGTAGTAATGTGTGAAAGAATTGCATCTCTCTGTATGTGTATTTTGCAGGTATCTATGACGATGATCTGGAGGTCATCACTTTAGACAGAGGAGACTTTGGTATGTTCTTCCTCACCTCCCCAACTCATGAAATTGATAATTTAATGCAAGTTAATATTCCTACATGATAATTGACTTTCAAGCCCAAAAGCCTAAGAAATGTGAAAGGAGATTTTGCTCAAATGCATTCGTCTTCCCTGCTCTTTTGTATATCATGCTTGGCTGTTTTTCAGATGCGGCGGTCAATTCTGGGGAGCTGTGGTTCATAAATTTCTACTTCCCTCGCTGTTCGCACTGCCATGACCTTGCCCCAACGGTGAGAATGAATTGAGCAGTGCGTTTTAAGATGTTCAGGGCATATATTTATATCCTGGCTCTCTCTCTGTCTGTCTGTCTGTTTGTTTGTATGCGTTGTTTGAATTAATTTTCATTTATTGCTACCTCTGCAGTGGAGGGAGTTTGCCAAGGAAATGGATGGGGTGATTAGGATCGGTGCTGTGAACTGCGGCGACAACGGGAGGGTGTGCCGCAGCAAGGGTGTCTCCAGTTATCCCAGCCTGTACATGTTCAAAGCTGGAATGGTGAGGGCAAAGCTCAGTACACAGGATGCTCAGGTGGAGGTTTCTTATTTTGTGATTCTTTTCATGTAACAAGATGCTCTTGTTTCCAACAGAATGCTGAGAAGTACTTTGGAGACCGGTCGAAAGACAGCTTGACAAAGTTTGCCATGCAGTTTGTGAAGAGCAGAGTCACTGAGCTTTGGCAAGGTGAGCATGAACCAGGTTTTAATTTGCATGTCTGTGTCCTGTAGGCAGAGGTCAGAGTTTGTGTCTATATATTCTCCCCCTCTCAAATTTACTTTAAAATCAAGGTCAGGCTCGTCATCTGTTAAGGTTCTGAATCTCATGTTCCCTGTCTTGCTTGTCTAACCTTGAGGGCTTACATCAACTCCTCTTTCACAGGAAACATCTTCACTGAGATCGACAATGCATTTGCAGCCCGGATAGGGTGGTTGATTACTTTCTGTGCAGACACGGGAGGTGAGAAAGTTTGAAGTCTCAACTGTGAGGTGCACTGGAAATGTAATGGCATAATGGAGACAGTAGGCTTTGTTGACCAGGTGCAAACAGACCAGATGTGGGAGGAGTAGTATGTTTGCGTGGGACATGTTACCGATGCTGAGAGGGAACCTAAAACTTTGATGTAATGTATAGAAGCCAAAAGACAGAATACAAATATTTCATATACTGTGGGATAAAAACTTGTACTTGGTCCTTTTAGAAAAGCTTGGCTTGGCTGCATTTGTATTAGCCTGGTTGCTGCTTTTGACGTAGCGCTATTAAATGGAGTAGAAATGGCGCTTGTGCCAGGCAGGTAAAATAATGCATCCATGTCTTCTTATTGAAAATGCAGGAGATTATCTCAAGATGCAGGACAAAGGGTCACTATGATGCCATTTTTTAGCATGTAAAATATTTAGCGTTTATTACACATAATACTATCAAAATGGTAATTTGGGTGTATTTCTACCACAGATTGCCTGGAGTCTCAAACAAGGCTGAAACTAGCTGGAATGTTGGTAAGTGTCATGAGACAGCAGACACACAAGACTATTACGGAAGCAGAGATTCTGGTGTGTGCAGTCCGGGGCAGATGTCCACACATTAGAGAGGGCAGTGCAAACAGTGACTTGGCCAGTCTGCACCAAGCGCACGCTCTCCCTTTTCATTTTTGGTGGAATGTACTAAACCTGCGGCGTATTGCGAATTCAATTCAATTACGCACGCCACTTCCCTCTAACAAAAATTTGAAGTACACGCAATTGAATGGAATCATTCAATAATATGCGTAATTGAATGGAGTTGTGGAACCACCAACAGACATTAGAAGTAATTAAAAGTTTAGCGATCAGGAAATAGATGTGCATGGTAATAAGGTGTCATCAAACGGAGAGATACTACAGGGCAGCAATTATCCTTCCAATTATTTTTCCCAAAACTTTTTCCCATGACCCTCCCTCGAATGCACATGCATAAATCAAATACACTTGTCATTCTTCGCACTTGCAGCAGGACGAATGCGGTTTTAGCCATGTGAGGTCTATTTCGACATACCATGCCATTTTTTTAGGTATACGATGCAACGTAATTACTTCTAACATTACGCTAATGTGGCAAGAGCATGTTTAGACCAGAGGTGATAAGCTTCTTGACCGACCTTGTGCAAAACTGCCATCCTTGCAAGACAGGGAGCCTTGGACGTCAGAGATCCACCACGTGGTTATCCCTGCTGAAAAATAAACTTCTGTCTATATAAACCTTGTGCGATGTGTTTATCAGGGCTTCACTTTCAGCCTTGTGCTGTGAGTGAGCCCGATTGCAATTGTTGTTTGTCTAATAAATATGCTTATATGCAGCTCCGGAGTCCTGAGGTAACTAGGGTGAATTTTCACCTATCACCCGTGTTTCTGTGTTTGTTGTCTCTAGGAGGGTCTGGTCAATGTTGGCTGGATGGACTGCTCCACGCAAGCAGATCTTTGTGAGAGTTTCGAGGTGACCTCGAGCACAACAGCTTTTTTCCCCCCTGGAAGCATGCTGAAAAACAAAGGAAGTGTGCTGGTAAGGACTGCTCTATCTGTTCATCAACACGTCGGTAACGTAATGGTTTTAAAGGACACCTGGGACTTCACCACTTAAGTGGATTTTTGGTAAAGTTCCTTAAAAGTTAAGACACAATACAGGTTTAGGGCAGCAGATGCCTCGTCAAACTGCTTTTCCAGGCCTACATTTAGTTCAGTCTTTTACTTGGTTGTGGAATGCAGTCATTCTGACAATCAGGTTAAGATGTAGTTAGAAACAATGCCGTGGCCAGGATGGCTGCATTATAGGCATGGAAACATCTAAAGTATTTTTTTTTTGCCAATGTTTCACTTGTCCTTTTGATGGAGCCTGTAAATCTCTTAGAAATGTCCAAGGCTCTTTGTTCTATAAAGTGAAGAGTTTGTCCAACACTCCCGAATTAAGTCACACATACCATGTTTGATGCCTTGTCTACACAGTTCCTCCAGAGTCTGGATGCGAGAGAGATTTATACCCAGGTGCTGCAGCATCTCCCTGAGCTGGAGACCCTCTCAAAGGATTCCTTTGAGGTGACAATCTCTTTCACTCTCTTCTTTTTATTTATCTTTATAATACTCTTTTCACGTCTCTTTGACCCATTGCTGGTAGTCGCATCCGTGGCCATTGTAAAGATGTGTGTTGATCGTTGGTGGGTAGCTTCCTCAGTTATTTGCCTGTTTTCATGTCTGATAGCCGAAACTGGCTCGTCATCGCTGGCTGGTTAGCTTCACGTTCGGACAAACCGGATTGGCCTCCCATGAATACAAGAAGCTGAGTGCCCTCCTCAAACACGACAACATTCAGGTGAGGTACAAGTTTAATTAACAGGCATTTGGTTGGAATTCATGTGGAGGATGCTGCACATATGCTGTATTTCTAAACATTTAGAGATCACATTCAGGTGCACAAGTTTTCTGTTTCCATGGAAGCAGATGCACTGCCGAACAATACGTGTATTAATAGCTCACTGTTTTTGACATTGCCTCAGATGAAAATTTTAAATACATTTAAATGTGTTTGTGGAGAACAGCAGGTTAGTTGTATCCATGCCAGATATTATGTGGGGGATGAATATTAAAGGGCGGCTTTTGACTTTGCACAGGTCGGCAAGGTTGACTGTCTCACTGAGGTCGAGCTCTGTAGTTCCCTCTACATTCAGAAGCCCTGCCTCGCCGTCTTCAAAGGCCTTGGCACTCACGACTTTGAGATTCATCACGGTGAGAGGAATATGTCCCTTTTCCGCTGTCACACCGACCAGGAAACACGATACTCAGGGTCATAGCTTGTTCCATGTGTTTTCCGTAGCAACGGTCAGTTTACCCCTCATGTTTTCCGCATCACAGGCAAGGACGTGCTGTACAACATTGTGGCCTTCGCTAAGGAGAGCGTGAAGGCCCATGTCACCACACTGAGGCCTGAGAACTTCCCCAGCCACGAGAAGGAGCCCTGGCTGGTGGACTTCTTTGCCCCTGTGAGTTCCATGAGTGTGCCCTTCCCCTGACTACCGAGGGATGTTGCAGTGCGGCTTTGGCTCACAGTAGTAGTCTCTTGCTGGTTTGATGTCTGTTTGTGTTGTTGTCTGTGGGTTTAATCTGCCGAGCTTGTGGAAATATCAGGTACAAGTAGCTGCAGTGTACGAGATAAGATCCTGTGTCTGGTTGCGTGTGTATCAGGGTGTGCTTTGCATACGTAAGTGTGTTTGACTCATGTGTTCGCCCCGCCGTTTCTCCCCGCAGTGGTGTCCTCCCTGCCGGGCCCTGCTGCCTGAGCTGAGGAAGGCCTCCATTCAGCTGGTTGGACAGATGAAGTTTGGGACGCTGGACTGCACCATCCACGACAGACTGTGCAGCACGGTGAGAATGAGGATGCAAGACCGGCTTCTGGGTTAAAGCACAACCCTCCAGTGAACATAGAGCTTGAGCTTGTCTCGTTGTATCAAAATGTGGTTGAGCGTGAGGGGTGGTTGCTTGGTAAACATTCATTGAATTAATTAATTAATCAAGAACTATGTGACCTGCAGACCGGGGCCACAAGCCCCGGAGCAGCATTTTGTTGTGGGTCTCTCGGTTCGACTCCCTCCCCCTTGCTGCCCTTCCCAGAGTTTGGCCCTGTGAGGGAGAGTGAGTCATCTTTGAGCCTGTGTAATGGAGAGCATGGTGGGGGTTTGGAGGGTGAAGCGAAGGCGGGGTGGAGCAGCCTGGATGGTGGCGGCTCGCCTTCTGCTCAGCCCCGGCCTGAGAGCACAGGCACAGATGGCCACACTCTCAGGCAGAAGAGCTGGGGGAACTCTCCAGGAAACCTCGTCAAGATAATTGAACTGCACACTGCGCGCTTCTGTAGACAGTGATTTAAAAAACAAAACAAAAAATGCAGCTCTTCAAGACGGCCCCTAATTGCAGCCCTCATTTACTAGCGAACAGCTCCTGACGTGATGAAGGTTAATTGTAAATGAATCCCGTACACTGATCTGATGTTTAAACCCTCCCGGTGTGTGCGTGTTTATGGGGGCCCCCGTGGAGATAATGGGCAGAGTCACCGCAGTGATATTGTTTCGTGATGGATCGTTTTCTTTTCGCAGTATAATATCCAAGCGTACCCGACCACCGTCATCTTCAACAAGTCCAGCATCCACGAGTACGAGGGCCACCACTCGGCAGATGGTATCCTGGAGTTTATTGAGGTGAGGGGTGCGCAGCTTGCGCCTTCGGTGATTAATCTGTGACTCAGTTTTTGCACTGTCACACTAACAGGCAGTGAAAGGGCTCTAAGATCTGTGAGCCTTCTGCCCTTGCATTTTACAAACTTCCTTTTTCCCCCTTTGCTGTCTTTTGGACTCACTTGCATACATACATAGATACTACACACACACACACACACACACACACACACTCTCACTCTCGCTCTCTCTTCATTTTCTCTCTCATTTATGTCCATCTCTATCTTGGTCTCAACTTCTTTGTGTCGGGTCGTGGCTCACATTTGTATGGCTAAGGCGCAAAAAATTCTAGCTTTAGGGAGAAAGAACAATTCTCTATTTCTACTGTCCCTCCCAACTCCCTTCCCTGTGTGCTGCCTGACAGGACCTGGTCAACCCGGTGGTGGTGACCCTGAATCCGGACACCTTCCCTGAGCTGGTGAAGAGGAGGAAGTCAGAAGTGATGTGGATGGTGGACTTCTACGCTCCGTGGTGCGGCCCATGCCAGGCCCTGCTGCCCGAGTGGAGGAGAGTGGCACGGGTAAGGGCACCAAGTGTGGCGTCACACAATAATCACATTTGCAAATGTCGTAGGCCGGTGTTTGCATGTGATATTTGCAACGTTCTAGCACATCTGCAAAGTGACTCGAATGCAATAAACATTTCCAAAGTCTCCCACACACAGTAAATGTTTTGGTTTGTTCAACCCAGGCATTGAACTTAACTTCTTCCCTCTTCAAGTTTTGTGTTTTTTGGCAAATTGAGGTGGTTGACAGAAGGTGTTCTCCATGTGACTGTGAAGGCTCCACCACTGTAGATCTGATTCTGGATCAGGTTCAGCCTGCTGTCAGGGAAGACAAATTAGTTTAGAATTAAGCAAGATTTTTACGAATACTGTCACTCTGAGGCCATCTGAGTGAGAGGCTATTTGTGCACATTAATATGTACACTCACCTCACCTTGGTTCATGTAACATGTTCATTTGTACACTCACCCTACTCCATGTGCTCCTTTTCCTTTTAAATATAAAAGTTATAAAATCACTGCCTGCCATTCTGCGCTCTCGCTTTGAATGAATGGAATGTTGACGTCCTACAGTTCAACGGTTAAAGTAGATCAAAAGTTGATAGGTGAAAATTCACCCTAGTTACCTCAGGACTCCGGAGCTGCATATAAGTATATTTATTAGACAAACAACAATTGCAATCGGGCTCACTCCCAGCACAAGGCTAAAAGTGAAGCCCTGATAAACACATCGCACAAGGTTTATATAGACAGAAGTTTAGTTTTCAGCAGGGATAACCATGTGGTGGATCTCTGACATCCGAGGCTCCCTATATTGCAAGGATGGCAGTTTTGCACAAGGTCGGAAGAAGCTTATCACCTCTGGTCTAAACATGCT
Organism: Clupea harengus; assembly: GCF_900700415.2. Taxonomy (NCBI): domain Eukaryota; kingdom Metazoa; phylum Chordata; class Actinopteri; order Clupeiformes; family Clupeidae; genus Clupea; species Clupea harengus. Next base: position 20,759,666 of record NC_045153.1, on the reverse strand, counting down.
CTTGTACAAATGCAGACTAAGGGGCACCTAATAATCTAAGTTACACACACGCAGAAACACAGAAAAGCCATGTTCCTGCTTACATAAGTACATGAATCATATAAGGTAATTAATAATACAAGGCACTTGATTATTATATTTTTAAGTCATTAACAGTGTTTGGAAATTATCTCCATCAAACGCAGAGTGATTAGAGTCACAGTGGGGTTGTGCCAGGATATCCCCACTCAAATCCCCACACCGGGGGAAAGTCAGTTAAATTGTGTTTGACCCCTCAGATGCTGAACGGGATGATAAACGTTGGCACTGTGGACTGCCAGAAGCACCACTCCTTTTGCCAGGGCGAGGGGGTGCGGGCCTACCCAGAGATCCGCCTCTACTCGCACAGTGCCGCCCGAAGCGACCAGTACCAGTATGTACCCATGTTCTCCAGTTATGATTGGGCACTGTGTGTGCTTTGGTTTGCCCTGCGGTGTTAACGAGGGGGCCGTTTTTAATTGTGTTTTTGTTTATTTCCTTTAAAAAAAAAATAGAGGTTACAGTGGCTGGCACAGAGATGCACATTCCATTCGCACCTGGGCAATGGGGTAATTCATTTTTCTACTTTTTGCCTGTGTATGTGTTTTTGTACTAGTCCAGTCCTTCCCTTCATCCCTAACAAATAAAATGTAATCCTCAGTGTCTACTGTCGTGTCCAACAGGTTCCTGCCCAGGGCGTCAGTGGACCTATCCCCAGAGGACTTCAAGAACCGGGTCCTTGGGGGCACTGAGCACTGGGTGCTGGACTTCTACGCCCCCTGGTGTGGGCCCTGCCAGCACTTCGCCCCAGAGTTTGAGGCCCTCGCACGGGTATGACAACCCTTCCTCCCTCCCTCCCTCAAAATCTGTCATTATCAATTATCCATTGTAAAAGCCTCATGTGCCCCAGAGGTTAAATGGAAAAGATATTTCCCGTCACGGCGTGTCGTCCATGTCATAGCTGGCTGGGCGCTGCAGTGGGAGCAAGTGATTGGGTGGATATGGGCCTTTTACACTGAAGAGAGGGGAAGAGTCAGGCGTCTGTCATGTCTCTGTGTTTTGCAGACGATGAAGGGCGTGGTGCGGGCCGGCAAAGTGGACTGTCAGGCTCACCATCAGGCCTGCCAGAGCGCCGGAGTCAGGGCCTACCCAACCGTCCGCTTCTACCCGTACCTTGGCACCAAGAGGGTGAGTCGCCATTTTGATGCCACATGCCCAGCACTGTACTAGTCTCCATGAGCCCAGTCTTTTTCCCCTGCATTTTTTTTATTTTTTCCTTAAAGTTCTCAAACAGTTGTTGTATTTGTCTCCCAAGTATTACGTATTTGTGTCACAACTGCTATGTTCTGGATCACTTGTTTGTAATCCTGTGGGGTTATTTTTTAATAGCTGCTTTTTTTGGCACTCACTTCCCTGCAAATATTTGTATAATTGCTTGTAGTTTTTGTTCACCCAGGCCTCCATTTTATAGTAAATCCTCTTTTAGCACCCAGGAAAGCACAACATAGCTGCTGTCAGCGTTATTACTGACTGGCAGAAGTGTGGCTAGTTTTTGTCATGCTGCACCTTGTGCGTACCGTAGCATCGCTAATCCACTGTCCCTTCCTCTTCCCCGTGTGCTTCCCCTTGACAGCGGGACCACGGCGGCGAGCCCATCAACAGCCACGACGCCGGCGTCATCGCCGACATCCTGCGGCAGCGCCTCCAGCAACTATCGCCATGGTTACAGGCCAAGTCCACCAAACTCGGGGTATAAGCTTCTTACGGGGAACTCTTGCAATAACGGGCGGCTCTTAATCTAGGCCCGTGTGCGGCGGAGCGCGGGTGTCATAAGTTTGTGTCAGGCCACTACTCTCAGAGCTTAGCATAGTAATGAAGGAGCTGAAGAGCTGGGTGTGATGCCGGTGGAGGAAAGGTGATGGGATGGGTGAGGTGAGGTGAAGACAAAAGGTGCTGAGGCTCTCTGCACAATATGCAAGGGATACAAATAAAATGGGAAGAGAAAATGCTCGGGTAAGCGGATAACAAAATTGTGACGTCTTGGATTATGATAAAATGTGAAGTTTCAAGAGCGAGGTGAATGTACATGTTTTTTTGTGATGTTAACGGAAGGTTGTCGTTTAGTGCTTTCATTTTTCCATTTGCCTTGCAGTAGGAGTTGTTTTATGACATGTGTTGTGTAGTTGAGGTCATCTATTGATTTGGACATGCTGTTTTAAAGTGTGTAACGTTTTTATTTCTGTCTTGTTACTCTTTACAGGATGAACTATAAAAGGAAATCAAGGAAATTAAAGTTTTTAGTTGATGAGCAGATGGAAAGGATTGGAGGAAAAAGGAAATCACGGAGACACACACACACACACACACACACACACACACACACACACACACACACACACACACAAACAAAAACAAAAGACTCTGCTCAGAGGTTTGTTTAAGGTTTATCGCAAAGGATCAGGGGATGAGATTCCTCCATTTGAACTCTTGTCTGTTTCACCGTCATCTGGGAGCCAGCTTCTCTCACGGAGTTGACTCGCACCTCACCTTACAGAAGACGGTTCACCAAAAAAGTTACTGATTTAGGAAGAGGACGCCAGTACTCCATACGATGCCTGTCCAAAGTCACTGGACATCTGTCCTTATAATCTGAATGTACTGTTTGATTATGTAGTGCTATATTTATGACTTGTACAGCAATGGTGGGCTAAAGCTACTGTCATTTTGATCTGATAACTGTAACAGTGTTTCACCGAGGACCTCAACGGGTTAGTGTTGTGAATGCTGTATGCATTTTCTGCTTGTTTATTTACGATCATGCACAGAACTACATTACATTTTTTTTTTTTTTTTTTTTTACAAGAACCTCTATTTATTAGGTAATCAAGAAGATATCTCTGTGTGCCTAAACTGAGTAAAGGTTGTTGCATTCTATCGTAACATTTAGTTCCCCACACATGTTAGCCTGACCTATATTGTCATAGGTGTCACTTTTACAGAATCCCTTTGATAGTTTCAAATTTTCTGTTTCATTTCTGTTTATTTGCACAGAACCTTTTAGTAAAACAATTGTTTGTTTGTTTGTTTTTAACCTTGTGGGGTTTTATTGAAGAAGCCATCGCTCCCACATCTCCGAAATGCTTAGTTGAGTGTCAGTTCCTTCTCTTTCCACTGGGCGGTAGTGCAGTATAATGCTGCTCCTAGTTGAATGTATAACATGATGTAATGACTGGTCTTTTTAATTATGCAGTACTTCAAACTTGCGCATTGCAGGTGACACATTAATCTAACTGCCTCAGAAAATTTGAGTTTGATGGTGGTGTATTGTTTGAAAGAATCGTCGAGTTTTTTTAAATAGTACTTTCACGTTAAAATGTAAGTTTTTTTTTTTTTAATAGAGGTGAAAGGCGTAGTTTTTAGATGGCAATGAGCATAAAACTAGTTTTGACTTCGTTTTCTCATTCACCCTCTTTAAGTGTCTAACAAAGGACAGTCAGACAGCTGTTCTTCCCAGACCTGTCGTACCGTGCTACTGTATCCTGTGGGAGGCAGCACTGCGCATGAATAATTATTGCTGTCATCTGCATGGAGAGGTTGATCTTAAACAGAGTGTGTAAGTGATCTCTGACAGTGCCTGTGCAGTGTTTTCCATCTCCAATAGTTGCACACCCTCTCCCGTCATCTAGTCTACCCAGGCAATCACTCAGTCCCTTTCTCATTTTGTGACACACGTCTCTAAATGTCTCTGTTCCTCTCCGTCTCTTTATCTCCCGCTCTCTCTCTCCTTTGAGGACCCTAGCTTGGAAATCTACTCGTTTCCCCTCTGAATGCAGTCTGACTTACTGCTCGCCGGCCACAGAGGTGGGGTGCGGGGAGCTTCAAAGTCCTCCCCTGCCTGAAAGTTGCAGATGTTGAACGGATGAAAAACTTAGAGATGAGAGTGCCGCAGCAACAACACATCAGCTCACCCTCAACCCCACACCACCACCCCCAAACCTCTTTTTTTTTTTTTTTTTTTCTTCCCCGTCAGGAACTCTCCTCACAGCCCCGGGCGCGCTTAGTGTGTGTCCTGGCACGGCCGGTGGAACAGGACACGCCCCGTGGCCACATCGCTGACACCAAGGACACGCTGCTTGCCCTGGACAAGGGATCACACAGGCCTTCGCTCACACCCACTGGAACAAACTCCTTCAGCAGAATGACCGCACTGGACCCTACTGACATCAGCGGGGTGATCAGGTTCCAACCTTCTCATCTGCAAAAGTATGGGTCAAGGAGGGCAAGAGTGGAGAGTGACCAAAAACAAAGCAAAAAAAAAAATCCCAAACGGGATGAACGTTTTGAGAAAAAGAAACGTTTATCTTGAAAATATAAAAGACGGGATGTTACTACTGAGAGTTCCAGAGAAGTCCTGTGAAAAGACTTTCAGAAGGTCCCCTGTGGACTCGTTCACTGCCCATGTGCAACTCGGCTCCAAGAACTTCTGTTCCCGCTGGTGCGGCCCGAGTTCAGGGTGACTGAATGATTGCACTGTGTTTATTTTCCTCCACTCCGAGGTGGAAAAATCCCACCTGGGGCCACTGGAAGAGGTTCGAGGCTGGCAGCGTGTCCACCAGTTCTGGCGTCAGCGAGTTGTAACACCTTGTAACCGCAGTGTGGTTTTAACGAGGGGAACACTAGAGTTCACGGAAAACACACAATGCACTTTTAAATGCGCACGTCATATGAAACAATAACAAAAGATGCATTTTGTAATTTATATTGTTATTAAAAGTCCATTACATGAAATGTCACACTAACAAAAAAACAGGAGGGAAAAACACCCACACGCTTTCATTGCCCCGGTTCAGTTCATTTTGATCATGTTTTGTTGCCGTTGGTGGAAAGAATATGGTTCGCATGGAACAGTGTGTGGTTTGGTAACGTACACAGCGAAAGGAGTTTTATGACTCCCACGTGGCCTCTATCCTATCTGTTTATGTGTCTCACCGGTTACCCAGGAGCCCTCGATCAATCCTAATGGTTTCTCTCCATCAGGTGACTGACTTTCTTTCTTAATTAAAAAGGCAGTAAAGTTCCAACTGACTGACTGCAACATCACAGGCCCTTATTTACAGGTCTTCCGAGACGGAGTGGGCGTTAAAGGGGGGGGGGGGGCAGGCAGAGGGATGATTCTGCTGTCTCTCGCCATGTGCCAGGTATTCGTCAGATATGTTGTATATAAATCTTAAACGCTGACCGAATTAACGTTTAAAACGACTCTTTCTGTCTCCCAGCAAGAATAACATCTTTATGTTCTTAGGTCTTCACTGGTTCTAAATGCAACGTCCAGCATCCCTGCCTATGCCCACATGGGACATTTGTCAAAATATACAAAATTAGCCCAAGCAATCACTGAGCGCTAGTGTTTATATCACTCTACGGACGAGCCACACGTCCTTTGCATGGGAGTGCTTTTATTTTAAACGAAATGAGTTTCATCTTTATACTGTAATGGAAAAGTAGATTGCTGGATGGGATCCTACAATGACAACTATAAGGATATAATTCATTTTATACTGTTTGTTTCGGCCTATAAGAAGGAACGCAAATGCATAAAAACAGGTTAAAATGCTCTGCTATCAAAAAAAGAAAAGAACTGCGTTAGCAACAGAATTACCTTCACAGTCCACAAAATCCCCAAACCAAGAAGGAAGGCATAAACAAACACACACACACACACACACACACACACACACACACAGCGCAGTACTTAGTTACACTAAGAAATAAAAACAAAACTAATAAATACAGAGCGAATATTTGACTGCTGCATTTATTTACACACTGCAACAACCTGGGAGCAAATATTTCCTCTGCTGCCCAGGGGACTAATGTGTTAGTCAGCTTTCAGGTAGTTTAAGCACATGCCATCTGATAAAACATTTAGCCATAGTTCCCTTTCACGAGCCAGACATTAGCAAACATATAATTAAGAACGTGTAAACAGTTCGCTGTAACTCAGTCTCTTCCCAGTGGAAGGTTAGGGCTGCCCATGGCCCCTTCATTAGGTGCTGAGCCTACCAGAGAACTTATTAAGGGACCAGCCGCTCATTGTGGGTTTTTGTTAATCAGTAATTAGCAACATCTTGACATGGGGTAGGGCGTGCTTGCTCTTGGCTGATAATTCAATTAGTATGGGGAGGCTGGCAGTCAACAAACAAGCCATTGAGTGGGATGACATGGAGGACTGGCCTGCTTTGATATGTTTTGCAGGAGATACCGTCACAAAGCTCTCTGTGGGAGGGAAGTGGAGGGAGAGATTGGGGTGGGGGGGCATAGATGGACTGACAGCAAATCCTTTACAGCAGAGAGATGAGGAGCTGTCTCCCTGGGCTCCCCTCTTCTGAATTCTCATTTCTCTCTTTCTCTTTTCTTCTCTTAGACACACACACAAACAATATCTCTCTCTGCCTCTTTCTCTCTCTCTGCCTCTTTCTCTCTCTCTGCCTCTCTCTCTCTCTTTGTCGATGTTCTGTCACATTTGTCTGTGTGTTCTGTCTCATAGATCTTAGTCCTCTTTCTCCATTTTTTTCTCACGTCTCAGCTGTCAGTCCTCCTCTTTTTAGGTCTCTCACTATCTCCCTCCCTCTTCCTTTGCACCTCTCCCTCATCTCTCTTCTATCATCTTCCTCTGTGGTCTTCATCCCTCTCCCACGCTCCTAATCTGATGTCTCACTGGGCCCTGCAGCCCTGCAGCCCGGCACACGGCACAGCACCTGTCAAAGCCAGTGCACGACGTCTTCCAGCCCACACTAACCGTTTCCTGTGACATGCCCTGGCTCCCCTGTTCAATAAAATGTCATCTTTTCTCACAAACAGAATTCGCTAAAGGCCTCAGGAAACCTCTACTTGCCTTTCACCTCATTAAAGGGACTGGTTGTTTTTTTCTGTGGTGGAGGGGGAGTTAAAGAGGTGGTGATGGTGGTGGTCGGGGGGAGGTAGGGGGGTTAATGTGGCTGCCCGTGCTTTTGCCTCCATCACTGTCTCTGCTTCCACATCCGCCTCCACCTCTGCATCGGCCGCCACATCTGCCAGTGCAGCTGTTTCACCACCATTTCCAGGCATGGATGGGCCAGTGGAGAGCAGCGAACATCTGTGATGTGTTTGAGCCAGGTGCCCGAGAGAACCACAGTAGAACTTTCATCATGTGATCTGATATGCACCTGCACCTGCACCGAGAGGCCTTTTCCTTGCGCATTATGATTGGATTTGGACACACGGACACACGGACACACACACACACACACAGACACACACACATACATACACACACACACACACACACACACACACACACACACGCTTACACACATTATCCAATGCTCTGCTTTCCTTGCTCATCTTTTCACGGTCTCTTTCTTTTCTTTCCTTCTCTCAACTTTTTTTTCTCTCAACGTTTTGCTTTTCTTCTTCCTTTCATTGCCTCACTGTCTCCCTCTTTCTCTCTCTGTCCACTTCCTCTTCTCCCGTGCCCTTTTCCCTTGCTCAGCATTTTCATAAACAGTTTCATAACCGCAAACAATTTGTACATTCAAAGGGATTTCTTTGATGCCTAATTGGAGGGGGATCATGGACGTTTTTTTTCTTTTCTTTCCCCCATGGCCTCTTGTTTCATGGCGTGCCAATCCCTGTGCTACGTATTCATTTTCACTGTATGGCCATTATGACCAGAACAAATACATCAGTACTGAAGCAGGCAGGCAGAGGCACAGATGATGAAGCTGCGCACTGGTGTTAACAATTACTGTAGTTATCTTCTGTGGGTCAACGGTACTTTAATGAAAACCTCTCCAATAAACTTCCTGTGTGTTTTGAGGTCTGGGATGGTGGATTTTTCTGTGCAAATTGTCTGAGCATAGAACCTAATGTAGTAATTGTTACCAGTAACTTACCGTTGGCTTAAGTTGACTTTGAATAGTATTTTGTATGTGACCTTAAATAAATCTCTTTAAGCATATTAATATATACAGTAAATACATCAAAATATTTATAACATTCTTTTCAGACAAACTACACCATAGGATTACATCAGTCAAACCACTAGACAAATATAAGATTACATGAGTACACGGAAACACGCAAACGGGCAAAGAGGAACATGGAGCCACACTGATTATCCATCAAATGTGGTTTGCTATGAATCCGGTTTGGGGAAACATTTTGGTGAATTATAATGGTAACATAACCTCAATGCAGATTACACTGAATTATACAAATTAGTTTGTTTTTTATCTTTTCTGATTTCATTTCTCAAACTTTATATTATTGAGCATTAGTGTGTGCTTTCATTGGAACAGTGCGCTTTCATTATCTGAAACATTATCAGCAAACAATTAAAGGGCTGATTTTGTGTGCGTGTGTGCGTGTGTGCGTGTGTGCGTTTGTGCGTGTGTGCGTGCGTGCGTGTGTGTGTGTGTGTGTGTGTGTATGTGTGTGAGTTAGTTTCACTGTACACCTCAAATGTGAACCATATCCGCAGGTTTTCTCATACACATTCGAACATGTGTTTCTGATCACGCCTCATATTCATGAAAGCCTACTCGGGCCTGTCACAGGAAATGAAAGAAAAGGGGCAAGGAGACCCAGAAGGACAGTTTTTCTTGTCAGCAGTTCCGTACGGTGTGAAATACACAGGTCAGTTATTCTTTCAGGCACTTTCTCATCGTTGGCCGTGGCAGAGCAGGGCCGTCTGCTGAGGAGGAGGGGACGGAGTCCTACGGCACAAGGCCCACTGTCGTCAGCAGTTTCTCTCAGGCATTAGCACACCGCACAGCAGGTCAACTCCCAGAACAGCCCAAACTCACCAGACCAGGTCACAGCACCTCTAGTCATGAATCTACATGTCAGGTCAGGCAGACAGCGTGGGTGTAGAAGGTCTATGTCTGGAACATTCTAAATAGAAGTACTAGTCACTAAATATAAATGAGAATATGTGTAAAAGAAGCTTTAACCTACTAGACAACAATGATTTAAAGGCTGACAAACGTATGAAGTGATTAGTTATGAGCACTAAGTGTCCTGGATTCACTGAAAGACACTGACTTAGGCTTATTACTACAAGTGCACTCTTATGGAAGTCATTAAATATGTGTTTTATGAAGTCAAGGCCATGTGAAAGGGGCAGCCATGGGCTCGATGCGAAGCCAGATGCTGATTGAGCAGAGCAGAGAGGTACCCATGTCTTTTGCACACACCAGAAAAGCGGAGGGGAGGGTGGAGAGGAAGGGGGAAGATTTACATCTCTGCCGAGCTGTTTGATGGTTCCCACATGGTGCATAATTTCAGTGAGTTTAAATGTGCGGGTGGCGGGACAGATTGATTGTGGAGGCATTTTATTCTGCATGTCAGGTGGCTGTAAAACACCGCCCTGCGCCCGGAGAAGCAGTACAGACCGACCTGAGCCGCAGGAAAAAAAACGTGGACAAGGCAGGTCACTCCTTTTTTTTTATGTCATAATAAATATCCTATTTTCAGTTAATTCTGCCGTAAACTCTGTGATCCATGATGAAGTTTGTCACCCACAGCTCCCTGCCCCCTCAAACTCCCGCCCCCCCACACACACACATAAATTTGCTCCTCAAAGTAATTTCTCAGCCCATCTCTCACTTCTGATGGAGAGCATAAAGCGGCGCTCAAAGTGATGGCTCATCACTGTGTGGTCCAATAAACTCGGGTGAATTAGATATGCATGTTCTATGATGCAGGGACAGCTCATAAATCCACGCTGAGCTAGCCTGGCCTACAACACTGAGCATTACATAGCATGAACTTCTCCGAGATTCCCCCCCACCCACTCCCACATCCTCCTTGCTGCAACCTCACTGGCATGGAGGGGGATCAAAAAAGATACCAGTGTTTACACAGAGAAACCCTGCTTTAAGCTGGAACAGACACCACTTTGCATCAGGCCAGGCCAGCAGCTCTCCCTGACTGTGCTATGAGAGGATAAACAGACTCTCTCTCCCTGAGAGGAATGCTTTCAGAGAGAGAGAGAGAGAGAGAGAGAGAGAGAGAGAGAGAGAGAAAGAAAGAAAGAAAGAAAGAAAGAGAGAGAGAGAGAGAGAGAGAGAGAGAGAGAGAGAGAGAGAGAGAAAGAGAGACACACACAGCAGGGATGACACACTAATTTGGACAGAGGCCAGATTCACTCCACTTCTGTAGCTGGCCAGATAGCTAAACTGAACCCACTGACAAGCCACTGACGCTGTTCACTGACACACAAGACAAGACAAATCTGTCAAGGGGTTCACAAGCTGGAGCCATCGCAAAGTGCGGACAGGCAGGCAGGCAGGCAGGCGGGCGGGCGGAGGGGAATAACTCGCTCTTGACATGGTCCAGAAGTGTTTAATGGAGGATGAAAACTGGTTAACAAACAGCAACAGTTGATGCTTTTCTGTAATATGGAGTGTAAAGTTTATAAGACAAGTCTGACAAAGTCCAGGCACGTTTAAAATGCAGATGTTCTAAAGATGGCTGAATGAGCCAGCGAGAGAGAAAGAGAAATAAACAAAACAAAACAACAACAAAATCCAAAGAGCAGTTAAAAATGAACAAATGTAAAAATCAAATCAGGGACATCTAACAACAGCACTACAGACATGTTATGCATTATAACGCTCCAATAAAATGAACATATTTTTAATGAGCTCCCCAACATCAACATTTAGATTTTTCTCCCCCACCCTTTCCTCTTCAGTCCTTGATAGCATTCACTCCGCAGTCTTGGATCATCCTGACACTTCTTCATGGCTTGCCAAAAGATGGTTCCCCCTTTTCGACTCGCTCCACCTTTGAAGAGCCTTTCCAAGCCTCTGGAGAGAAGAGATGCAGCTGCAGCACGACTAAAACATGTTCGTCTCCCTTTGAAAGAAGTGTAAAGCTGTAACGGAGCACTGCATAGTGTCAAAGAAAAGAGCTTTGGCATCTCGAAAGGCATCCACTCCTTCCCATTGTGTCGCCGCTGGATAAATATCCGTCCCTCTCGTTTAGAAAGAAAAAAATTAAAAGCCTGCTCATACCATCTTATTTTGATCTGCAAACATCTCCCCTTTTCCAGCAAACCTCACACACAGAATCACTCCACTGCTACATAAACCGTTCACTATTGCCTAGGCAACGAGTCATAAAAAAAGAATATAAAACAATATAATACAAAAAAAGCGACAAACTAAAATAAACCTACTTTGTTTAGGGCTACAACTCATAAAAAAATGACAACAATGAAAAGAACATACAATAGTGCAATTTTTTTGTTCAGTTGTATGGATCGCTTCTCCTCCTCTTGCTTGTGTGTATCACCAACTCAGGGCGCTCTGGGATCAGTGGCGGCTGCGTCTTGAGTTACTACTCCTGCCCGAGTTTCCTCTGCTCTGCTCACGAAGGACCTGGTCCCAGCGCTGACGAGAGAGAGAGAGAGAGAGAGAGAGAGAGAGGAAATAAAATGAAACCAGCTCACTTCCTAAAGATCTTAGTCATAGGAACCTTTGCTGCATCAGAAACTTGCCTGAGAAACAGATGCAGAGAAGAAATACATTTTCTGTTAAATAAACTCAAAGGTGGCCGTCTTCTTTTTCACACGTTTTTCCCCCCACAAAAGAACTGAGCCAATTTCCTCTTTCCTCTGTCAATGGCATCCTGTTTTGCTCTGTGCTAAAGGTTATACTACTTAAACTGCAACCGACCGTAGAGAGAGACATCACAGTTAGGCCTCAAGTGTCCTAGAGTAAGTAACCCTTGCATAAATCTCCCGACTGTGGGAAACATTTCTATTCTTCAGTGATCTCGACTCCCCAGACGTGTCAACGTGGGGAGTGTGGAGAATTTCCACTTTTGAGCAAAACATGTTAATCTTAATTAAACAAACAGCATGGGAATGTCAGTCTAAATATAGGACCATTTAGAAAACGTATTTGTTTTCATTTTCAACATGACCATTTCAAGAATACATAATCATTAAGATATGCCTGATTCAGCACAAGTCCTTTTCCAAATAAAACACACTTCAATCTTGTTTGGCCTTCATAATTACAATGTGTGGCTGGTTTTTCACTTAAGGCTTGATCTTACCTTCACTTTTCGCCCCATTTTGTCCTTCCACTTCTGTGCAATTGACCCTTCTATGAGTAGTAGCCTATACAAAAGAAAACAAATACAAACAATAGGTCAATTGAAAACAACCTGAATATAAAAATAAAGTCAATATGAAAATAAAATGCATATGAACATGTTGATCAGAGCATGTTTCCATGTTAAAGGAGGCAAGCTTTTTACCTTGAGCGTTCCTCGTTCTCATATCCCATGATGATGTACTCCTCGTTGGCGACGAGTTCAGGGCACAGACATCCAGAGTTGTAGTACAGGGTCACTACATCACGGGGAATGTTCACCAACGATGACTTCAGAATGTCTTTCACCTCAACAATGGCACTCAGGTCGTGATTCCGAGTACGGATCTCTTTAACTCTTGCACGGATGACTGTGAAGAGCGGAATAATAATTTTTTTTAAATCACATAATCAGTCACAATTTGCATTTAACTCGTTTTTTTAGGAGCCCATAATGTATCTATCAAAACCCCTTTCTGTTAATGTTTTTATTTCATATCTGTTCAAATTAAATATCAAACGTGTCTTGTACGTAAAGAGCACTTACTCACCATAATTGTAATTATTCTTCAAATAGGTTTTTAAACCAAGTCTGACAGTCTTGCACTTGCATCGGTCTGAAATACAAATTGTACATCCACTTTTAGTAAAACCAGCCAAACACAAACTATGGACTACAGACCACCGTGACGGACAGATAAATGACTGCTACAAAATACATCACAAGCTGCTTTAAAAAATTAAAGACTCACCACTGGCTCCCTTACAGTTACCATTGTGAGAGTCCATTGGAAAGTCAGGATTTGATTCTAAATTAAAACAGGACTGGTGTTAGTCTATAGTATTTATAAAGCGCAGTCTTTATGTGTTTTAAAAGTCCCCTAAAGATGCGAAATACTCTTCACATCAGAACTCTTACCATGGGAGCACTTGGTTGGGTCTTGGTACGGATTATCTTAAAAAATGAGCATATAAATGTGTTTTAAACGGTAAGAGGTATTTATTTCACTCAGACCTGTAGCCTAATAATAATAATAATAATCCTCAGATTACCACTAATTATTTAGCCACTAATTTAGCTGATACTACTACCACTCATAATAATTACCTGGTCCCTCTGCTTTTACAATGGCCTCCGGAGATATGCAAACTCCTCGATCATAGACTGGTAAATCCTCGCACGCCAGACTCTCCGGCCAGGTATGGTTATATCTTTTCATGACGGGCTCGCAGCCGCACTTGGCTCTCTCGCACACCGACTTGCAAGGCTTGATCGGGTCGTGCTGGAAGTCTATCGTGCATATGGGCGCGTACATAGCGCACAGAAAGAACAGCAGGTCCGGGCTGCACCCAGTGCCCAGCAAGCCCTCAAACTGCTCGATGGCCAGGACGGCGTTGGCCTGGGTACTGTGGTGGAGATGGTTAGGCATTTTGGTCATGTTCCATGGCATGGACTTGCACATCGGGATGCGGATAGGCTCACACGCCGCTGCTGTGGCGCGCGGGATCCCCACCAAACAGGCCAGCGCGAGAAAACTAATGTACAGCTTGTGAGAAAACATCTTCTTGGCGTGATAATCAGTTGCAAAAAAATGAATAATTTAGCCTATTTATGTTGTCAGCATAGACAGACTCCGTGAAAGATTCAACCCGAAAAGCCTTGTGTGCACAACCACAAAAAGTTCTGAAACCGCCTATTCTGACATGTTAAGATTTGCCTCATTCACCTAGAGAAAAGAAGTCATCTTCTCTGTTTGGCAAACGAAAAAAGTCCTCTAGGAAAGCCTGATGCAGTGGAGTTGATGGCTTGTTCCTTACTCGGTGCGTGCATACTCCTTCATGGTGCAGACGGTAGGTGGGCAGTACTACTTTCTCCACGTATGCCCGTCCGCGCTTCAGTGATTGCAAACGCCTGCAGCTGTACCAATAGTTAAGTGACCTCACCGTGCACGATCAGCTCCTTTTTAGCCTGGGAGCATCTGCCACTGCCCACCCTCTCTCACTGGAACTTCACCGCGAGAGTCGAGGCAGGCATGAAGTCCAGTAGACTACCTCTTTTAAAACAGCGGTATGAATTCATTTAGCTGGTTTGGTGTCTTATCAGGGTAGTTTTACCAGCAGACTTGCTTTTTCAGTTGTGAAAAAATACTTAGTTAAACATGTTCCAAATAAACCCAATCAGTGTGTACAATCAAGCTTTCGCCGAACTGCCTGTTAAGAGGATTTCACTTGTTTGTTTAGCACGAGTAGAGTTAAATTGTTAATTGTTGCAAGTGTCTCTCTGGACCACCTGGTGAATATTGTTATAGCCTACAGTTGGGAGGGTGGCTTAACATCAAATTGTACTAAACCATAACCCTTAGTGCACTGACATAGGGCAGAGGGCATCAGGTCCGAAGTGTCAGTGACTGGCAAGTACAAATTAACATTTAGAGCTGGAATGCAACACGTTCTTGGCATGGCTGTGTACTTTAAGAGGAGACGTTTTTTTTCTCACCAGCCAGGCTTTAATCCCCATTCCCTTTCGTTTATGGGGGAGGTTAATGTACGTAACAACGCTATACCAACGTGGATGACTGCTCAATCTTTAATTGGGCTTCACATCCTGCTTTCTTGTAAATGCGGAGGGGAACAGATTTAAACAAGACCCGAATCGGATCAAAGAGACTCGGGATTAATCATGTCAACCATCATAATAATTTAGTTAGAGCAATAACACATTTGATGGATCCAAGAGTGACTGGACTTCACTTCAAGCACTTCAGCACTCCTTTGCAGGTGTTCCTACATCATTAAGTGGCTTTTAAGAGATGGCTTTTGCATTGCACATTCAACGTGGTGACCGCCTTCTCCCCGCAACTTCTCCAGACTGGGTGATTTCTTGGACTAAGAAATAGTGCAGACCATGTGAACACAGCAGAGCGACTTAAATCTAATAAGAGAACGTCAGGACGGATAACTTCAGAGAATAATCAAAGCCGGTGTTGCCAGTCTACGTGAATTGCATTTGGCTTTCAAATGGTGTCTCGTTTCACAGTAGCACACCCATGACTTCAACTCCAGACGGAACTCGTTAATGCATATGACCTGATGTTTATTCATGTTATGGAAGATACATGGTCATTTCCAAAAATTCAAAACATATAAAACTGGTTAGGGGAGAACAACTGATAAACATTCAATAAATATTTACGAATGTTTATTATACCGCATAGACAGGTACACTGGAGTGGTAATGCCAATTGGGCATTATGAGTTAGTTAAAAAATTATACTATGCTTTGTACAAACAACACTACTGGTTGTTTTTTTTTTTTTTTAATAACATGTAGTTAACCACAATTCTGCTGTTTCAA
Source organism: Clupea harengus (assembly GCF_900700415.2). Taxonomy (NCBI): domain Eukaryota; kingdom Metazoa; phylum Chordata; class Actinopteri; order Clupeiformes; family Clupeidae; genus Clupea; species Clupea harengus. Next base: position 20,744,147 of record NC_045153.1, on the reverse strand, counting down.
ACCAAATGAGATGCTATTATTTCAATATTTTGGCAAATAATTCAAAGGAACACAAAGTGTAAAAATAAAATGCAAATTCACAGAAAGAAAAGCACACCGTAACCCACACAGATTAAATCTATAACGACATCTAAAAGAATCACTGTGTATCATAGAGGCATCTGTCATTAAACAAGCATTTTTTTTAGCATGATGTAGATTACTTATGATTTCACCCCAACCCATCCCAAACACACACACAAATACAGATTTCTTTTCCATTTCAAATTGAGAAACAAAAATGCGCAAAAAACTCATTTTTATAGTAGTGCCACTAGTCCCTGACAACCAAACTTGTTTACCTTCAATGTTCAATAAACAGGTTGTTTATACAATTAAGGTTTATTTTTTTTGTTCGTGATGCTGTTTTTTTTTTTTTTTTCTTTATGAAAGGTCTGATCCCACAAAAGCCTTAAGACTATAATGTTAAAAGAAGACTACGCGGGTCTATGGAATGGGAGCCACGCTGCCCGCTCGACATGCCAAGGGTTCACCAGGCGAGGGAGGAGGAGGAGGGGTGGGGGCATCTTATGCAGAAGCGGACACTGACTGCTTGTAGACAGCGTGGTATGCGTTCCTAAGCAGGACGTAAGGGAAGCATGATTCCAGCAGATCCATCGTGAGGAACGGAGATTCTTGCACAATCTAGAAAAAAAACACACACACACAGGCCCGAAAAGCGGTGTGAGAGCAGAGAACAACAGTTTTTTCCAAAAAGCAATTTTAGTGAGCTTCGTCTAGCCCGTGCCACTAAAAGCTAACTATTATGCAGAAGCCATGCCCTGGCGCACGGCTGAGGAGCCGTTGGTCCTGTTGGAGATAAAGACGGCTCTTCCTTTCCATTACGGAGTGCAGCACTCGCAGTGCAGACTGCTGGGGATTACTCTTCAAAGACGCCCCAAAAAACCCACAGACAAATCCCCACACAAGCTCTCCAAAGCACAGATGCATACGCATGACTGCATACGCACAAGTCCAATGCTGATCACATCTTACATCAAGTTTTTTTTTTTTCTTTCTTTCTTTTTGTGTCAGAGCTGCACACTTCTAGACAGGCTTCTAACTTTGAAAAAACTGAATATGAACCCCCACACCACAAATCACCACAGAGAGAAAACTTTTCCTCTGTTGCTCAAGTGCAGAGTACACGTCAGATACTTCTTAACAGTAGTTTTTATAGATCATTATAATTTTATATTAAGGGAAGTTCTCCATGTTTCTCCTATGAGTTGAGGTCAAATGAAAGAGAGAGGGAGGGAGTAGAAGGTTTGGAGAGGAAATGCCTGTGTGTCCTGCCTGCTGGAGTGACTCACCATATCAAGGAGCAAGTACACCGATTCCCTGTTCCTCGTTGTGGTCTTATCGGTCTCCTGGCCGATCTTCAGTAGACTGGAGGAGGCCAACTGAGAGGGGAAACAACACCACCACGTCAACGAGATGTTTCACACACACGCACACGCACACGCACACGCACACGCACACGCACACACACACACACACACACACACACACACACACACACACACACACACACACACACACAAAAGCAATAAAAGTGTTGTGGTTTGACCACTGAAGCATTAATTCAATTAAAGTCCTCCTGTGCCAGTTGTCACGGAAAGATAGGTGAATTATGGGTCCTCGGCCCTTTGTCCCACACCTGCTTTGGTAATCCCGGGCTGGTCACACGGGGAAACAGCTACCGCACAATTGACTGCAATTCAGTCATGAAACGCTCTTCACAGAAGTTCCCAGGCTTGTACAAAGCAAGTTGTTATACTCGACTACTGGCCATAGCACGCCAAGGGTTCTGTGCTTACAATCCAAGTGGTGGCCATGTTAGCTCAAAACATGGAGTGTATGAAGTGTCAAATATATTGGGAAAATATATGAAGACAGACAGATTCGTCTCAGGTTTGGACACTAGCCACGCTTGCTGACGACCGAAAAAAAAACTACAGACCACTGCAGACATCTGTAGATAGGCCCCCCAAAGACAATCACCTCTCTACACAGCTGCCAAGACAGAACAGGAATAAAATGCGTGCGTCCTTTACATACCTTGCTAGCTAGCAAGCTTCAGTTGTCAATCTTTTTAAAAGGCTTAGAGAAAATGGTTGCTTTTGATGTCTTCCCGACATCTTGATATTTCAATGATTTCAATGATATTTACCTCAGCACACACTTGCTGGCGGCCTGAGGTGTCTGAATGAGGGACTAGCGGAAGCACAGACCACAGGCCACAGTTGAGTGGGGTCCCTCCTCTGCATCTAAAGCAGCTTGCACACTGCCCCAACAAACGCCAACATTCTCCAACTAACGCCAACCTTCTAAAGTTGGCAGTTGTTGGCAGTAGTTGGTACCTGTCTTTAGAATGTCCAGTAAACCAACTGCCAGCTCCACACTGCTCAGACAGTAACAGACTTTTTCCAACTAGCTACTTATTTTTTCAATTGTGTGTTAAGATGGATGAGGTTGATACCTAGATTAACGTTTGTATGTCAAAACATATTTGGAAAACAAGTCATTTGTATAGAACAATAGACCATTATACAGTCGTATGAAAAAGTTCGAGCACCCCTGATAATTTCCATTATTTTTATTTATTAATTGTTGGGCGTTTGGATCAGCAACTTCTTTGTCATTTATATAATACTTCATGGACAAAGTATTATTTCAGCAGTTAAATAAGGTTTATTGGATAAACAGAAAATATGCCATATGCATCTTAACAAAATTAGACAGGTGCATACATTTGGACCCCCCACCAAATTTTACTGTGGGCAGCAAGTGTTTTTCTTGGAATGCTGTGTTCTTTTGCCGCCATGCATAACGCCTTGTTGTGACCAAATAGCTCAATCTCTCTCTCATCAGTCCACAGCACTTTGTTTTTAAATGATTCTAGCTTGTTCAAATGTGCTTTTGTATAGCTCAAGGGAGCTTGTTTGTGGCGTGTGTCCAGAAATGGCTTCTTCCGCATCACTCTCTCATACAGCTGTTCTTTGTGCAAGGTGCGCTGAATTGTTGAGCGATGCACTTTGGAGGTGGTCTGATGGTAGTCTTTGACCATTCTGACCAATTTTTGCCTTTGCCTGCAATATTTTCTTGTCCTGCCACTTCTGGCCTTAACAAGAACTGTGCCTGTGGCTTTCCATTTCTTGATTACATTCCTCACAGTGGAAACTGACAACTGAAACCTCTGGGATAACTTTTTGTAGCCTTCCCCTAAAACACAAAGCTAAACAATCTTTGTTTTCAGATCATTTGACAGTTGTTTTGAGGCCCCCATGATGCCACTCTTCAGAGGAGATTCAAAGAGAAGCACAACTTGCAATTGGCTACCTTAAATACTTTTTCTAATGATTGGATGCACCGTTCTATAGAAATGAAGGCTTAACAAGCTAATCAGACTAATTATGTGTTGCAATTATTCAGTATTGAGTAGTTACAGGTATTCAAAACAGCAAAATGATTAGGGTGCCTAAATATTTGCACAGCCTATTTTTCACATTTGATTTCATTTCACACAACTAAACACTGCTACACTAAATATCTTTGTCTGGAAAACACCCCAGTACTCAGTGTTAACTAGAAAATGAACAATATACCACTGTGATCTTTTTTTGGTGAAGACAGAGTAAATTATCATGCAGCCTCAGAGGGGTGCCAAAACGTTTTCATACAACAGTATGTAAAAGCAGGCGGCGTGCATATTAATATTTCGAAAACCAACGCGGTAAGTGGAACGAAGTGGGAGTGGCTGATAGCTAACATAAGTGCAAATATTAATATTTAGAAACACGTTTTCTTGCAGTGTTTAAACGAGTCGTAGAAGTTGAAATAGACAAATATATGTCTAAAAAATTGTTCGTTTGGGGAAGCTAGTACATAACGTTAATCTATAAATAGACTTAGGATGTCGTGTTTTTAACAAACTGGCTGATAACCATCATAACTTCGACATCCAAGAGAGCTCGAGGATGTTATGCACGCAAGTCGTGCCTAGTTGTCAAGGTAATGAGCTGTCAGAATGTTGGAGTTCGTTGGAAATGGCTCTACATTGGTCAGACATTCTCCAACTTTACCCGATCGCCAACATTCTCCAACTAACACCAACTGCCGGCGCACACTGAACCGACTGTTGGTGTTTGTTGGCGTTAGTTGGAGAATCTTGGCATTTGTCGGGGCAGTGTGCAAGCTGCTTAAAAGCTCAACCAAAGGGGACTGGAGATCGTATATGAGGCTAAACATTTGGTGCCATGCTCCTGCTGCTGGTGGATAGAGAGCGTTTGTATAGGCGTGAAGACCAATGCTATTTCAGAAATGATAAAGTGGTTCACTCTGATCTCTGTAGACAGGACTCAGTAAAATGGTCTTTGCCAACGTTGGTTGATGGCCAGGGTTGTCAGAGTGGGGGAGCAGTGGAATGGATCAACCAGTGGATCAACCATCAACCAATGGATCAACTCAATGGATGGGCCTCAATAGTGGCCTTCTCATCTCCCCCGAAGAGCTCAACCAAAGTGGGACCCACAGACAGTACTCTATGCCGGCCCAATATTTGGGGCCCTGCACATGTGTTGTGATGCCCTGCTGATCATGTGGATGGAGGTGAAGATCAGAGCTCCATCAGACACCTTCACGTGAACACAACCTAGTGGCAGCGCGGCTAGTTAGCGTTCTCCACTGCCGATGTCTGACTGTGCAAGCTAAGCAGACTGTCCCTGCATGATTTGGAGAGGCCTTTTCTTTTTCCTAGAACACGATTTATGTGCAAAAATGTGCTTCGAGGCAGCTGTTAAAAGATGATTCTCTTACAGCCTGAAACAGACCACAACTCCACAGGCTAGTCTGTGTGTTTTTGTGTGACCATTTTAGATTGACATGCCCCTGACAGTTTGCCTTTTGAAGACAAACATTTGCATTCTACACAAATAACCACACAAATAAATTGTGAGGCCTTCCCACGCCACTTCAGGACAAAGTGGAAGGGCTAGTGCAAAAGCACATAAAAAAAAACAAATGTTTATTGTGATGCAAATATGATTTATAAATGCGAAGAAAATGCAACAAATTATTGTTGCGGGAGAGAGATAGAGAAAGAGAGAGAGAGACAGAGAGATAGAGATAGAGAGAGAGAGAGAGAAAAACAAAAACTCACAGCAAGGAATTCTTTCAGTCGGTCCTCGATGCTACCCTTGTGGATGGTGAAGAGGGCAGCAGCTATTTGGTTGATGGCCTTAGCCAGACAGTGAATATTGTTGCAGTGACCTACAAGATGATTATGAGATGGTTAAAAATAAGTTGTTTCGGAAAGCTCTGGATACAACACACCAGGCCTGTGCATTTATTCATTTGTCACACATACACATACATGTATACACACTGCATACACACGTTGACAGTTATTACACTGGTTATACAAATGCTAAATATATGTGGATGCTAAAACAGGTACCTTCGATGGCGGGGCTGTACTGGGACATGACGTTGCTCGCCAAGGTAGGCAAGGACACGGCCACAAAGACCATGAGCAGGCAGGCGATCTTGTACTCCTCCTCTGGACTGATGTTCTCTATGATTGGCACAACTGGGTAAGTTACAGGGGTTGAAGCTTAGCGTTCATTACTTTGACATGACACGGAGATCAAGCAAAAACAAAAACGCAACTAGCGGGGGACCTACTGGGCTCCTCGGGGGCGAGAGAAGCCAAGAAAAACGGTAGCACTGGCCAACAATTAAGTCGTATTTGTGTTAACAGACCCAACACTGGGAAGAGTGATTCAATTAAACCAGTGCTGGAGACTGTGTGCTGTTTTGACAGCAAACATTCAAGCGTTATCGTGGGGATGCAAGAGAAATATATACATGGGCGAAAAGCCCATCCGCCCCCAAGCCCTTTGATGGTGGCGCTGTAGTGTAATGATGTTTTCTCTTCGGAGCGAGATGGAGCCCAGATATGGCCGAGACCGAAGTGGACACCACAGTGTGGGAAAAGGCCAGGAGGAGTGGACATTCTGCTACTCCTCCATAAACAGCACTGTCTGCCAGGCTGTTTAAGTAGCAAATTCCGACCGGCGTTTTGATAAGTTCAGCTGGAGTTTTGATTCATTTAGTCATAGCCCAAGTATGAGTCATGCAGAGAAGAGAGGACAAAAACCCATCTATCCTTGCTGGCCATCCAGATGAACACTTTCCACAGTGGAATTCATTAAATAACACACCACTGACATCATTTTTTGACACCCACTGACTGTCGTCTGACTGATTAAGACAATAAGATTACATATCTTTAGTCTTCCTCCTTTACGCTTTGGTGTTAGGAGTGTAAACACAGGGGCGATGATGGCCAAAGTGACTGGGCCTTGAGCCTGTGGGCCTAGAGTCTGTGGTTCTTACCAGATTTCTGAGAGGAGAGCGCCACCACCAGTGCGGGGTCGATCTCACAGGGCAGGCCGGCAGCAGACGAGAGCTCGTACACGTTCATGGCCACCTGGGGGACGAGAGAGAGAAGAGGAGAGGAAGGGAAAGAAAAAAGGGGATGAGAGAGGAGAGGAGTTGAGATGAGAAGAGAGGAGAGAGAGAGCGGAAAGAGAGAGAGAGAAGAGGACAGGAGGGGAGAGGAGAGCAGAGGAAAGAGGGAGGAAGGGAGAGGAGAGAGAGAGGAGAGCAGAAGAAAGAGGGAGGAAGGGAGAGGAGAGGAGAGGAGGGGAGAGAGAGGAGGGTGGGCATTAGAGCGGGTGGGAAAGAGGCACACACAGATCCAAGTCATTTCCTCGTGCCACCATCCGTGACAGGCCTCCCACCGCCTGGTTTCGAGGGAGGCAAGAAGCAGACGGCTGTCTCCTACCTTCATGTCCGTCTCCCGGGGAATGTGGTCCTTGAAGTCCTCCACTGAGCTCACCAGGAAAGGAATGTGACAGGACAGCACCTGGGAGAGAGAAAGAGAGAGAGTGTGTGAGAGAGGAGGCTGAGCTTACAACCCACCAAAGCTTGCTTAGAGAATGACGACATGCTACCCAAACCCTTAATTTAAATGCCCAAAGATGGTAAGAAAAAAAAGCCATCTTTGAAGGAGAGACAAGCGGGATGAAGTCATGTGACACAAGGGTGTTGGGTGATAGTGCGGAGGTGAGGGGAAACGTACGTCTCGGAGAGCCTCTTGAGCCAGTGAACGGAATGAGAGGATGACTCCAATGATAGTCATTCGTTTCAGGACGCTGTCGACCGCTGGAACAGGAACCAAGTGCAGACCAACAGAGGGAGAGAAAGAGAGAGAGAAAAAGAGAGAGAAAAGTCACGCTTACACAATCACACAACCTTGTGGGTGAGCTGACTGTTCCTTGTCCTCTGACAAACCTCTCGAATGACCGCTAACTCGATGGCGGTCATGCACTTGTTTGCTTTTCAGAGGCAGCAGGTTTTTAACAGCAGCCATGAGAGAAACCACGAGAGTCCCACCCCCACAGCCACCCCCCCCCACCCCACCCCCACCACCACCCTCCAATCCCCTGGCAGCGGCAGCACCAGAGGGGAGCGACCTATGTGTTTTTCTACTGGCCACCAAAGCGGTCCTGCAACTCTGCTAATCGACTGTTTGGCCTGCTGAGCCACACAGGACACCAGCCCAACGTGGCCAGAGGGAAGAGCGGGACCTCAAGACCTCAAAACCCCAAAACCAGGGCGCCGGCGGGCGCAGCACCCACATGAGAGCTTCTTGAACAGGGCGGCCATCTGCTCAGGCTTGTCGAAGCTGGTCCGCATCTGGGTTAGCACCTCCACGTTCTCCACCACCAGTTTCTGGGGGAGAAAAAAGGGAAAGGGAAGAGATTTGGGACAAAAAGAGGGCTTGTGAGTTCAGCTGTGCATTGGGGAAGAAACTACAGTAGATCCAAACCTGTGCAACCCCAACCTATATAAGTCCATGGCTTTCCCCTATACACACACACACACACACACACACACACACAGAGGAAGAAGCAATCATGACCACCAGATGCTCCTATTATTCTGCAACAAAAAATAAATAAAATAAAAAGTCAATTAATTCTGTGTAATTGTTACAGTAGAGACGTTTTGGCAAAAAGAGGGCTTTTGTCAGAGGCCCTGAAACCAGTGGATTTTGTGTGTGTGTGTGTGTGTGTGTGTGTGTGTCATTTGCTCCCACCTCCAGTGCTTTGAGAAAAAAATATGTTCCACGTCAAGTCATCTGATGAACATGGCATGAAGTGTGGACTCAAATCGAATTTGATTAAAAAAAACGACTAATGTTTCAGGCCACAGCTGATTGTGGATCAGATAGGAAACTTTATTTTCTTACGCAAATTGCTTTCAGATGGGGGTGAGCTTTGCATGTGAGCATCACTGAACGGAGCCAAGAGCCTTTTTTCTATCACACACACACACACACACACACACACACACACACACACACACACACAATCAGCTCCTTCGCCTCGGGGGGGACGAAAAAACTATTATAACTATACAAGACCATTTCAAGCACATTCATAATCCGTGTCAAACGCTTGTTATGTTCTAGGGTTGTTCATGTGTTATGGCTGACATTCATCTGTTGTTATGACGTTCATATGTGAATGGTCTTCAGGAAAGCCCTCCACGACAAATATCATTGTCTTTTCTCCAACACTAAAGAAACAAGCTCTTTGGCCCTGCTGAGGACTTCTACATTTCGCAATCTGAGTATTTAGTGTAAACAGTACTACATGTGGGGAGAAAAAAACAAAAACTAAATTTCCTGCCTTAGTCCTTTCCATCACACCAAATTAGTAGGAGTTAGGGAGAACACAGTCCAAACCCAGTTACCAGTAAGTACCTCACACGGGCCCTGGGAATCACCTCATTAAGAAGTAATACGCAAAAAAACAAAACAAAAGATTCCAACATAATTGCTCTCAGGCCGTTTCCCGGCTAACAGTGTGTTACTGGAAGCTCCCACTGCCTCGGCTTGCCAACAGCCAGAGCCAAGTGAGTGTGTGTGCCCTGTGACCTACAGCAGTGACCTTTTGACCTCTAACACTCATATTCCTGCAATGACAGTAGAGAGGTGTTGATATATGTTTCTGGGGCCAGCCTGTCTGATTCTGTAATGTACAGAATGGCCACATCCAAGGCAGACTCATACTAGGGAGTTGTGTTACACAAATTGATGTCCTTTGGCTTCATGCAGGAGAGTTAAATAAGGGAAAAGTCCAAGGTGCTCTAATGAGCAGCTACATTTGAAAAATCCAATTTGGTATGTTGAGTGTTGTCAAATGAAACAGCCCGTTTGTAATAAAAAAAATTCACTTTTAAATTAAACACCACACTGAATGTCTTCCCTTCCCACTTAGTACTCTAACAGTGATGCTTTTTGCCCAGTAAGCCGCTGCCCTGACCTATGACCCCCAACCACTCACCTTGAGCTCAGCCACCTGGGAGGAGATGTGCCACATGAGGCTCTCGCTGAGGAACTTCATTCCGTATGGCCCCAGCAGCTCTGACAGCGACCGCATCTCTGAGGAACACAACGACAGACAGACAGAGGGACGGACAGACTTTTTTCAAAAGGGAATTTGATGTCTTAATGTAGTCCAAGAATCCCATTTACACGATCACACAACCATATCGTCACCTTCCTAAAATAATTGCCTGAGTCATTTTTCCAGGTTTTTCAGAAAACACAAAAAACTTAACCAAAAATTGAATATATGATATTTATTGATAATTTCACTCAAAAAGGTTATGACAAAAGATGACTTTTGATATACTAATAACAACGTATGTCAAATATGTAACACAAGAGGAATAAATTACATTTTTGAACATGCCTTTGTGAAGCAATTTTAAACCTCAACTCTGTCAACAAAAAAGCTTGTAAAATTGCCTAAGTCATCTAGAAAAGCTTGTAAAATTGCCTTAGTCATATTGTCTTTTGAGTTAGGCAAAATAAAACTGCCAGTCACACTCTTGACATAGGCCATTATAATAAAGGGGTAGAATCACATGATCTGTTCAACTGAAGATGTAGGCGATTTGACCAGATGTGTCCAATATCATGAGGAGGTGACGATATTTGTTTGCGTTAGTCATAAGACCTATAAATGTATTTGTGTAGATGTCTCTCAAGGCCTCTCTGGGAGTTTTCATATATTGGACAACAGAGTAAAATACTTCAATCTTGATTACTTGACTTTGACTGAGCCAACCAAAGATCAGAGAATGATCTTACAGGGGTCATTGTAGTAAAAACAGCACACCCGTCACTGGCAACATAATCATACCCAACAATCTGAGATTACACTCCCAACCGTGAGAGGCAAGAGGCCATCACATCTGTTACCCCTTTTCCACCAAGGCAGTGCCTAATGTCAAACCGGGTTTTAGCGATTCGAAAGCCAAAGAACCAGGTTCCAGAGCGGCACCAAATCTTTGCTGGTTGAGAACCAAGAACCGGTGAAGTCAGGAGCAGGGGGTGGGATTATCATGACCAACCAGACCAACTGAAACTTTGTGACCAACTTAAAAAAACCAGCTGTTTAGCGAGCTACTCATTTCTTACATCAAAGTTATGTTACTACAGTGACATCATTCTCTGATCTTTGGTGGGCTCAGTCAGTCATAGTCATGTAATCAAGGTCCGAATACTGAAAAATTAGTGGCTATGCTTGCTTTGGGTAATGTTAGCTGACCAACAGCTAGCTATCTATCAGTGTTACATTGTAAATGGATGATGTAGTCCACCACAGTTGTTATTGTGCTTCGCACTAGCGTTGCTGGGAATCCGATGACGTAATGTAGCTCTATGGTGGCGCTCTAGACCGTGGAAAGTCAAACCAGTTCTTAGAAATTCTTTGCAAGTTAAACCAACTCCAGACCAGCACTAGCACCATCCCAGAACTAGGCCCCGGTTGGCATTGGTGGGAAAGGGGCGGCGAGGACACTCACCAGATATATCAGAGTACTCCTCTGCGTTGAAGGTCAGTTCATTTTCTGTAGGGAGGTTGACAAAGGCCTTCATTGCTGGAAAGTAGGCTATGTGTCCATTGCTCACTTGTCGCAGTAGTGTTTCCAGATACCTGTAAGATACAGAAAGAAGTGTGTTGAGTAACATACTGTAGGATAACACAATTCCGTGACCAAAATGTTTCCTCTAAAACAGCTCATGACACAGAGTAACTGTTAAGTTGAAAAGTTACCAGTTAGTGTAAATGACCATCAACACCATTACATCAACTTATAGAAAGACATCCTCTGTACCAGTTCTCAATCCTGCTTCTAATTCAGTGCCCCTCTCGAGGCCCTCACTGACCAGTTTGTGTAGAGGCTTGTGATGGTGGGTTCTCCGTGGCTGTCCAGGTGCTGGGTCTGCTGCAGCAGCACGTTGTTGAAGACACGGGTGATGTCGATCTGCACGTAGTTCTCCACCGACTGGAGCACCGTCATGTAGGCCCGCACGCTGGTCAGCAGCTCCGAGGGCTTGGCGATCTCCTGCGTGGCCTGGTTGTACATGGTCATGCCTACGATGGACCTGAAAGGGTCATCAGAGAAGAACACAACGATGACGACATCTGGTCATATGTCAGTTAGGTCAAAATGGAGGAGTTTGAGGGCAATGGGATTCTAGCGGAGCGTTCTGACAATGGGCTACATTAGACTTGAGAACTTTTCCACTCTGGGTTAATTGTTTGGCGGTAATGGTGGTGACGATGGTAGCAGCGGTGGTGCTTGGACCGCGGTGCTTCCATCATCAAACATGACCGCCGTAAAAACAAAAAAAAGGGAACAGTCTTTTTACACTCTGACCGGCTATTAAGGCTGTTTACTCCAAAACAAAACACGGCGCTTACTTCGGTTTGCCCTCGTCTCTGTTGCGTCCCGACACGCTGGGAACCAAATGGCAGTAAAAGTTTTATCCTTCCCTGACCTGGACCTGACGTGGCACAGGGCAGAGTGGGTGAGAGCAGCGCTAATAGGAGCCCCCTCTCATCACCGGGAGAGGGCGGCCATTTTGGGGGGTTCACAGCCTGGGAAGCGCAGGGCCCGGCCAAGGCACCCGCGTCAGAGCCTCGACTCCCACAGTGGAAAATACCTGTTATTCCTCAGGCCCCGATGTTTATTTAGTTGGATGGGGCTTGAATCTGGACCCGCGTCAAGAATCGTTCTAACCCAAACTTCGTCCGCTGGACCAATAAATCACACAAAATCAAATAATAAACCCGCGAGGGCCTCTATTTTCTATTTTATTTTCCCCCCAATTTTTAGTTTAATTAATAGGCGGGCAGAGAATTGGATGACAGTTTTCCCTGACATGAAAGGAAAACTTCCCCTCCCATCTGTTAGCTCATCAGTTGATTGATATCATGGGAGATTGTGTGATTATGTGCGGTGTGTGTGTGTTTGCGTGTATGTGTGTTTGCGTGTGCGTGTGTGTGTGTGTTTGCTTGCGTGTGTGTGTGTGTGTGTGTGTGTGTGTGTGTGTGTGTGTGTGTGTGAGAGAGAAAGCAAGAGCAAAAGACACAAGAGTTTATGCTCCTGTGCAGAGGCCTTTCAAACTGATCGCACAGCAGATAAGAGCTGAAGGGACAGAAATAGAAGAGAGTGAAAGAAGATGATGGGCAAGAGTGTGAGAGAGAGAAATGGAAAAATGCTTCATTACGGGGAGAAAGGAAGAGACAGACTCACAGAGAGAGAGAGCCGTTTTAAAATAAGCTGCCAGTAAGTGACTGTTTGTGGCCGTGTGTGTGTGTGTGTGTGTGTGTGTGTGTGTGTGTGTGTGTGTGTGTGTGTGTGGCCGAACTTACTTGGTGAAGCGGATCTCCAGGTGGGAGGTGAGGTACTCCCGTGGGGTGAACGTGTGCTCCCACACCACCATGTTGGGCACGTAGTTGATGGAGAAGCACAGCTCCGACAGAGCAGTGTGCAGCTTGTCCAAGCTGGAGGGGGTAGGAGACACACACACACACACACACACACACAGACACACACACACACAGACAGACACACACACACACACACACACAGAAACAGACACAGAAGCAGGTATTTAGAAACTCATTTCCTCCAGATTAAAGTGGTGGATCAGTGTCCAGGCAGACAGCTTAACCTCCAATATACCACTGCCAATGTTTTTCTTTTTGGCACAGACCGACACCACCTCCACACTGCTGCTGCTGCTGCTGTTGTTCAGACCTGCATTTACTGTACTAGGGCCAGAGTTAGCGTCATATCCAATTTATACGATATAAGATGTCTTTGCATGAGGGCTAGAAATGATATTAAAACACGTGATGGCTAGACAGCAGGCCTAGGAGTCTGGACTGGTAGGTCAGTAACAGGAGGGTGGTCTGTACACAAACGTGCAACCTGCAGATGTACTTGCACATCTCAAATGGATGATGTGAAACAATTCTTTAAGGGAGGGTTAACGCTGGGATTGATACTTTACAGATATACAAAACTAAAGTTACATCTTATCTCAAGCCAGAAAGTTTGCCACATCAACTAAGTCAAGTTAAGTCAGAGGACAAAACAGCATAGTCCTCAATGCTGGTGGACTCTGGACACAGTGGTCTGCACTGGTCAGTAGCAGTGTCGCTGGAGAACTTACTTGGTGACCAGGAGCCGGTTCTTCCTCATGCTCTCTACGCCGGGCTTCTCGCGCTCGGGCTCGCCTTTCTTCCCCGTCTGCTTTTTGGACTTCTTGTTCACGGCCTGACTGATGGTTTTGGCACAATGTTTTGGCAGGAGCTGCACACAGGGAGGAAGAGGGGAAATCCTTTCTTAACACCCATAAACCAATAAGGAATGAGGTGACAAAACGCCTCGCCTGTCCTACAGAAACGCTAATGCCAACAGGAGCCGAGTGTGAAGGGGGAGCGCTGGGGGGGGGGGCGGGGTTCGGTAATCGCTGTCGTAAAAACGCTGAGATATCCCGCCCCAGAGACGAGTAATGTCAGTGCTGGAGGCCGCGTCACGACATCATAAAAACACAGGACTGGACGCTTTCCCCCAGCAGCTCGGGTGTGTACATCCCAACTGTCTCCACTCTAGCTGCTTACAGTCGGTAATGGTATCGTTACAACAGAATAAAACATAGACCGGTTTAGTTCCTGTGTAAGACTCTACACCAGTGTTTCTCAACCTGGTGGGTCGTGACCGAATCACTCTGAATGGGTCGCGGAGTGTGTGTTCCTTCAGAACTTTAATGACTTTTGTAGAAAATATATGACCCAGTAGCTTTTATTTTGAAATGGGGAAAGCAGAGTCTTTGCAGTTCTCATGCCTCAGTCACAAAGGCAAAAGGGAGCTCTCAGAAAGAGACAGAAGGTTTTTTGCGTGAGCGGCAGATGCATGGCCTACTGTATGAGACTCCCAAGTGTGGGCTGGAGTGGTGCTGTAACCGGCGGGGAGAGCTTCTACTCACTAGCTGTCTACGGGGATGCCACTGGTGAGCTCGTTGAATCTCTGGGTTAGAATTCCTAATTCCAGTAGAAAAGCAAAACGCTGAACAAATCACGATTGTTATGTTGCTGGGTAACATATTTTCTTGTCATTTGCGGTTAGTGTTATCTGATGTCAGACTTTTGCAGGTAATGTGACAATTCTTGTGTAGCAGCCTGCTTAATTACTGAAGGACATTGATCTCCCAATTATCTGGGTTAAGTCCCCATGGATCCCCAAGAACAAGAACAATGCATTTCTATCAGGCATAGTAAGGACTTGATCAAAGGGTCAAATGTGGGTAAGAGGGCAGCAACTAGCAATCACTGCTTAGAAACCATTTTTTTTTTAATAAAAGTGTCATCCTTCCAAACATTTAAATAATGATAAGCAAACTCATGATCTAAACACCTTGTTTGCATGGTCTTCAAAAATCATTTTTGCACATCCAATTATAACACACTGCAGTATTTAAGGGTGGTGACACAAAGGTTTTTGTGAATCTAAGAAGTTAGTCCAGACCCAAAAACAACTAAATAATTTACTTCACTGTCTGTTCATGACAAAATTAGCTTATAAAATGAATTAGTTATTAAACAGTAAATGGGCCTAATGCTGAACAGCTGGACGACTCTAAACAAACTCAACGTGTGCAAACAAGCTTTTGGTTTAATCCGAAAGAGGTAAGATGGCATAATTAGGCCTACTAATAATATAATAACTCAGGCAATTCAGTCTTGCTACGGAGAGGAACACTTCATCTTTTTAACGCTTCCTAAAAAAACCCTTGAGCGAGGGCAGTAGCTTCACCGCTCAAACGTTTCGAGTTGTTAATGGGTTAATTGTGTGAGGCTGCCCATCCTGTTCTGGTGCTCCCACGCAACCACTCCGCTCCCATGCTAAGTGAGCTCATCTCTTAGGACATGGGTTTCTTATAAACATGCAAAGCAATTACGTCATGTGGTTGTACCCTTTGTAATGCAGATCAGAGAAGAAGAAGAAAAAAAAAAAAAGAAGCGTTGGCAACTATTCTAGACACTGTCAGTTAGAAATTCAAGCTCTACGATGAGTAGTGTGTAAGTGTTGGGGAACAGATGAGGGTTATCTGTGCTCGTCCTCGTGTCCTGCGCTGTCTCACCTGGTCACTGAGCGTGCACTGCTCTGTGCAGATGTCCGTGATAAGGTTGCGTGCCTGCTTGGCCATCTCGTCCAGGAACATGTTGCACAGGGACAGGCTGCGATCGCCAATGTGGTGCCGCTGTTGAAGACACAACACACACACACTTAAGTCAGCACAAAGCTAGGTCTTTGGAGGTCAGACATTGTGTGGTTGCTGCTGCCACTTGTCCCCAGAGGGCTCATGGCTGCAGCAGGCTGGCCTGTGGCAGAGTGTGGCAGAGTGTGGCGTGGCAGGTCTGTCTGAAGGGCTGTTTGTGACCTGCCAGCGCCAGACAGGACAAGCGAGCCTCTTTGTGAGACACACAGGCTTCCTTTGCAGGCCCCCGCCGAGCAAACAGAACTAACTCTCAAAAATGACTAATGCAAAACAAGTTTGCCCCTGTGAGAGGGAGAGAGAGAGAGAGGGAGGGAGAGAGAGAGAGAGCACAGAGAGACAGAGAGAAAGTGTCATTCACGTTGAGTGTGGTGTTTGTGTGTCCCTTGGAAAAGCTCCACAGATGGGAGAGGCAACCCTTTCTTCATTCACGGAGGAGGAGATGAACACTGACGGTTAGTTAGAGCATCGGCGATCGGGTTGCGTGTGCGCCGAGGGCCAGCGCTTAGAAATGCCACTCCGAGCCCCGGCTGTGTACTCGCACACAGCAGAATGCAATTACCGCCCTTTGTCATTTGGACATTACTCAAATGGCATCATACCTTCAAACAGTGACCCCGCAAAAACAATATATATTTAAAAAAATCAACCGCTGATTTCCCCATTTTGTCTTGTCTTGAAAATTGACGGTCGAGGCCCCCCGGAAAATAACGTATCTATTTAAGCCGATGCCAATACTGACCTTTGCTGAAGCTGCCGTGATCTTTTTACTGTTACTATAAACCGCTGTAAAAAGTTTTTCTGTGCAAAGGGATGGAAATATTCTTGGAAACTTTTAGTGCTTTTCCAACATAAATATAGCTTGCAGCTGTTCAAAGCTGCGTGTAGTGGACATAGGAAGAGGAACATTTCAGAGACATGCTGAGAGAGGGAGTTTCATGTTTGAATAAGGGAAATCCAAGCCTTCTATGGCTCAATAAATCTCTTTTATTCCTCTAAGTGCTCTCAGACAGCTCCATGCAAAGGCTCTCCTTTGACCAGGGGAGCACACCCACATAAGAACTCTCATTGTGCCACTTTATTTTGGGGGGACCATTTTGTCGACCAATTAGATACAAAAATACGGGGTTATTTACCGAAAAATTAAACGGGATATTGGAGAGGGGGAGGGGGAGGAGGAGGAGGGGGCAGGCATGGGTATTTTGCAGGAACAAACACTTCATGAATGCACCTGGCGTATTTCAGCCGGCCGAACAGGAATCTGTTGTGTGGCATGTGTGTGCAGCCGGGGGCTTCTACCTCCCCTCTGGTCCGGGGAGGAGGGGGTGGAGTGGCGAGGAGGTCAGGGGGGTAGGGCTGCTAGTAGCACCAGTGTATGGTTCAATTACAAATTTAATAAATCATGCTTTTCAGCGTCTGGCCTTCCGTACACATCCTGATACATGGACCGCAGCGCACGCCGGGGGTAAAGGGGTGGGGGTGGGGGGGTTTGCACCGTTTTCCAAATTCTCTGTGTGACTCCATCCTGCCCGCTCACAAGGGCCCTCCTGCTTGGCCCTGCTGAATCTTTGGGTGAGAGGAAACCTACTTTCCCAGCATTCAGCAGCACCACACACACACACACACACACACACACACACACACACACAGGAGCTACACTGGCTAAATTCACTGGGGCATGTCTTAAATCATTAACCTGGAGGGATCCCCGCCCCCACCTTGTCTTTGTCGTTGTTGATTTTAAGTGCACTCTTAAAGGGCACCCTTGTGAGCAACCCAACTAGACAGTAAATAAATATGTTCTCCTGATCTAAATGACTTGCAGTGGTCATGGGTGTTGAAACACTGTGTAAGTGCACTCTTAAAGAGAGTCTGCTACGAGTGGCTACAAACTGATTTAAAAAACACTTCAGCCTTACTCTAAAACAACACCAAACCTCCCCAAAATGTTAATGTTATTTTTCTTATGTTGGCCACAGGAAACGTTCCCCTTCCGTGACACTGGTCCCGAGTGTACATGTGTGTGTGTGTGTGTAGATTTGTGTGTGTGTAAGTAACAGCATGTGTATGTGTGTGAGAGTGATTCTGTGTCTGTATGTATATGTGAATCTATGCGTGTGTGTGTGTGTGTGTGTGTGTGTGTATATGTGTGTATGTGTCTGACTCACCTCCTCTGGGCAGAGCTCGTGGGTGCAGCTCATGAAGTGTGTGCAGAGCAGGGGGAAGGAGATGGAGTAGCGGGACTGAGACGGCAACTCCAAGCACTGCTGGAACATCTTCTCAAACGCACGACTGTAAAAGCTATCAGAGGAAACCCCAAAGACACGGACAGACAGAGGAAGACAGATAGATTAAGAGGCCGAGGGCAAGAGAGAGAGAAAGAAAGAAAGAAAGAAAGAAAGAAAGAAAGAAAGAGTCGTGAGCTGCCAGTACATTCAGCTGTCTGGTACATTCATATCTTATCTGTCCAGACTACACGCCAAAAGCCAGAGCCCTCCAAACAAACACTCCTAACAGACAGTTGCTAAGGGAGCTTCTGGGAATGTGATATGGAGGGTTGGGAGGTTTTTCTGAAACCAATTAAGACAGGGGGATTTACCGTAAAATGTTTTTATTTGACAGGAGGACGGACGTGCGGGGAGCTCCTTACCAGAAGATGGAGAGGTCGGAGGTTTCCACTAGCATCTCCACCAGCGAGTCCACCATCTTAGTGTGGAAGATGATGGTGTTGAGCATCTTGCCCAGTTCCCGGTGGTCGGCGAGTCCCAGCGAGGCCTTGGAGACGCTGGTGTAGGCCTGCGAAACACCGAAACATGCACCGTTAGCAATGTCACCGCGGTAACCGAGTCAAGGGGCCAAATTTGCACCCGTGAACTCTAGGAGGGCTTCATAAGACAAAAGCAAGAAACAACAAAAAAAACATGTTATTATCTGGCCCAGACTCCACCAGGAGAAAACCTCAAGCAATAAAGAGAATGTGATCCAAATGGAAATTGGACTTTGGGGGTTGGAGGCAAACGTGTGGTTTGATGCTCCACCATATCGTTAACTTCTGAGGAAATTTTTCTGGGAAGTATTCGTTTTTTTAACTTGATACTGTTGATTCAGACAATGGCCAAGCTACAAAGTTTCCTTCCCCGAGACGTGGGATAAAACGAAGACAGTATGCTAAACAGACTCGCTTTGGTGTTGCAGGCCGAAACAGCACTTTGAAGTGAGGTACGTTAGAGGGGCACGACCACCGCTACACAGCTACACACTGCCCCTACCATCAGCTACACACTGCCCCTACCATCCCCTCAGAGTGGGTTTTCTGGGCTGACAAACAGCTGCTCAGGCCTGCACAATCCGTGACCTTGGAGAATCTGACGAAGATTCTGAAAATACGGCATTGAAATGCCTTTTAAATAAAAAAATTTAAAAAGCTCCCTTTGGAAGTGCAGATCGCTACGCGAGTGTGAGAGAATGCTGTGAAAGCGTTGTCTTTTTTTTGAAGCGCGGCCGTCTCGGCTCTCATCATCTCAAGCGCTGCCAAGTCAAAGAGCAGCCCGTGCCAGGATGGCACCACACGCCACATAAAGACATTCAGCAGGTGCTAAACTCACAAAGCCACCGGCTCAGAAGTCAAGGGCAGGACAATAAACATACCAGAAGGCATTGAAGTCAAATTAAGAGTGAAGGAAAAGGAGAGCGCTGAAATACATGGCATATTTTTAGACCGCCGCCCTTCTCACTCAAAATTTTGGCTCTGTCAGCCAGCCCTTTAAGCCTGAGGAAAGCCTTCACTCGGATCGACAGACTCACGTTGAATGAACTGAGAGAACTTAGGGGGCCGCTGCCATCATCCCTCTCCGAGATGACAGTTTGACTAAACGAGAAGCGCAAACGCACGCACCAAAAAAAAAAAAAAAACATTTCCATGGCAAAACATCTCCAAAAAACAAAAACAGAGCAGGATTCTTGAGCCGCGACGACGGTTTCCATGGGGTTATGTCTCCGAGAGGCGCTCTGAGGAGAATATGAATGTGTGTCTTCCGACCCGAGCGTGGTTGTGTAACAGATAAAGATTCTGCTCCGATCCAAACATGTGGATTTAATGGCGGCTGGTTCCAATATGTGGTGGTGGGAGGGGTGGGGGGGGGGGGGGGGGGGGGGACAACAGACATTTGACATTTAACTTCAGTCTTATTTTTAGGACGTAACAAAAGAAATGAAAAATGTATGGCACCCATAGCTGCGTGCTGACACACACATGTGCGCACTCATGTCAGCTGCTCCATAACCAGCTGTTTAAATACTTCCTGAATTTGCTCTGTCCCAGCAAACAGTGAATGCATAGCGAGCACATGCAGCGAATAAACGTTTGCGCTTTTCGCCAGATTTGTGTCTACGCCGTGTGTCCCCACAAAAGAGGGGTAAAACAGAAAAAAAGGATGGTTCCGGCTGTGAAAGAGCGAAACTGGTCGAGGAAGCTTTTGGGACTTGAGAAAATAGTTGTTCAGCTGTAGATCAGTTCCCATTGCATGCATGGCAGATTTTCTCCTCTCTCTGTACCTCCCTTCCGCCCCCTTCTGCCCCCCCAACCACCTACCCCACCACCACTCTCTCCAACCATCCCTACTTCTCGTTTGCCTCCAGTCCCCACTGAAAACCCAAACTGCGGAATCTCTTCGGAACTGAGCAGAGTGGGGTGGGGCAGGGCGGGACAGGATGGGATGGGGTGGGCGGCCGCACCCACGGAGATCAAACGCTGGAAGTGAAACGGGCGTGGCGCTTCAGGACCGCGCTGTGGGCACGCTCTGCCGGACGCAGAAACGGGTCACGAGGAGCGCAGTGGGTCTCTCTGGCATCGCCAGAACGCCGCTGCCGCTAGCCCAGTTCCGAAAGCCAGGTCCGAGCCAGTACCGCACTCCACAATAATGCGACGCTTGTGCTCAGTCTGGGTTGCGATTAAAAGGCTGAGGCAACGGTTTAAATAATCAGACGCGGGCCTTCAAAAAGGGCTAACATTCCCTGTGGTTCTTTCGCTCCAAATTGTTTTTCGGCCCAAAGCCCTGCCTGTCCTCGGAATGATCCTCCATATTAATATGTTGTTTTTCCAAGACCAAGAGAGGAAACTCCCCGTCCCGTCCAGACTCGACTCTCCCTTCATCCGTCGTGACAAGCCTTGCGTACACGACCGAAAAAACAAAACCTCTTTCTGACAGGCATTTGTCACTCCTGACGAGGGCCATGTGTCTTCTCGTGTTGAAGAACATCTTTTCCCCATTAAAACCTCAGGGGGAAATTCATCTTTCTGAGGCCACACTGAGCACACTCTGGCCCGGAGAACTGAGAGCTGGCAGGACTCATACACTGAAGGCCGTGGCCTGGTCACAGTGTGGTGCGGTGTGGTCTGGACTGGGGAATGGGGTGACAATCGGGGCAGTTGAGGGCCGAGGGGAAAGGGGACACCAGCAACACCATCTTGCCCACATGGGGGCCTTTCACCTAAAGTCAGGGCTCAGGTTCCTCGTGGCTTACCTGCAATCTGAACCAGTCCAGCCGCATGCCCCTGAAATCAAACACCTCTCCATCCTCCACTGGAAGAGAAGGGACGTAAGAGACAGAAAGGGAAAGAGAGGGAGAGAGAGAGAGAGAGAGAGATAGACACAGAGAGAGAGGGTTACATGGAGGTTACAACTTAACACGCTGTTGCTAACTGGCAACAGTTGCACTTAAAAAGGCCTATACACTGATTTTTTTTAATTCCAGTTCACTTTATGTTAAATTAGCATGCAAAGGCAAATTGAAGACATGTTAACATCACAGCAAAATTGGGATTAACAATGTGTGATTAATAGACATTTAATTAATGTTTCTGTCCCAAGACAGAAGAGCTAAGCTTAATATCATTTAATTAGACTTTTAAACTAACATGGGGGTAGAATGTTTCCAATTATATATACACATGTTCAAAATTGAGGGAAGGGCCGATATATGCTTGAGAGACAAAAACAAACAACAAAGAGATATGAAGGGAGATATATAAAAGAAAAATTCTAATAGTACAAGAAAAAAGATGGCAAGAGAGAGAGAAAGAAAGAAAGAAAAAAATAAAGAGAGAAAGAAAGAAAAATGAGTAAGTAGTCAAGTGAAGTGAGAGATAAAAGAGTAAGTACCTTGCTTCACACTGAGGGAGGTCATGGTGTTCACAAAGGAGGACATGATGATGGACTCATCTTCGGGACAGACAGACAGGTTCTGGAAGGCAAGCAGGGGGGACAAACACATCAGACCGTGACCCCAGTGGTCTCTCCACATGAGGGCTAATCAGCAACATTCACTAATATCTCACAGTATGCATCCTATATACAGCAAGGGCAGACACAAGTATTAAAAGCCTTGGGCTCCATCTAGTGGCTAGGCCTGGTACAATCACCCAAACTCACTCAGCTTCCCTGACATAATTCCACAATAATCCAGCCTGGCTCAGCTAAATAAACAAACAAAAACACCCCCAGCATGTCAGAAACAGCCTTTGCCAGAGGCTAACATGCAGAGCGTATGGCTAAGCGTATGCGGCGAGCTTAAAAGCTGTAGCTACAAGCTTCCCACGAGCTCCCGTCCGTCTCGAGGACGAGGGGCATAAGACTCTCACCTGGACCAGTTCGTTCAGGACCACGGCATCGAACCCAGACAAGTACTGTACGTAGTATCGCTGCATGACGGGGCCATACTTGCGCACGTGGGCCCTGAGCTCCTCCATATAAAAGATCAACTCTGCAATGTGCCTGGGGACACAAACATACAGGTACACATTGAGCATGGATTCCTCGTCCAATGAAAAACTAAAAACTTTCTGAGAATGCAGGTTTTCCGACCGGGACTTCCTTTTCCCCCCCGACAACCAGACAGTTTATTACAATCATTAGTTCTGCCCCTTGGTTCAAGAATGGTACTGATTTAAAATGGACACGCAAGGCCAGATGGTTGTTACATAAACAATGGCGAGGTTCACTGCAGAAGCATTGTCACTTAGTGATGCTTCTGCCATGATGAATGTTTGTTTATCATCTGAAGAGTCTTTTCACTTCCATTTTGTATGTTCAATAGTTTTGTGTCGTCTTTTTTTGGTACAATCACAGGTGTATTCACAGGTGTCAGACTCAAGGCAGAGAGAGAGACAGAGAGAGACTGGGAGAGGAGAGAAAGATGGGAGGTCGCAGGATTCTTACTTATCAATAAAATCATCTGTGCTCTTCTTCTGGATGTTGTCCGCGTGCCTTAGTAGCCATATGATCTCATCCCGGGCAAAGGACAGAGCCATGAAAACAAACAGAGCCTAAGACAGACAGACACAGACACAGACACACACACACACACACACACACACACACACACACACACACACACACACACACACACACACACACACACACACACACACACACACACACACACACACAGAGAGAGAAAGAAAGAAAGAAAGAGAGTGAGCAAACAATTCCTTAGTCTCCTTCTCATCTATATACATCACACCAACTCAAACATAGCTCAGGCCCATTTCAAACGGCAGACAGGCCTAACAAACTGCAATATTATGATACCTTAGGGCCCAGCAGGCCAGGCTGATCGGCAAGCACCGTGGCCAACTCCTTCAAGGCCGACCTCAGGAACTTGCGGCGCTCTCGGTGCATGGAACCCCTTCAAGAGGCAATAATGCAAAACACGTTGGAGGAATATTTGACATTTGAAATTCAGGCGAAGTTTTTGTTTTAATTGGAGACGGTGTCTGTGTCCAGCTGGCAGAATGTACAACAGATGTACTTACGCATGAGAAACGGCTGATTCCTTGCACTCTCGGACGTCATTCACACGTTTGTTGTAGCTAGAGAAGAAAAACAGCAGATAACTAAAAACAACTGCAGCAATGCAAACCAGAGCATGTTTGTTTAGGACAAATAAAAGTTTGATTGATGGTGCTAGTCTCCCTGATCGAGTGACTGCTTATTGCTCTGCATTAGATGATGTGTAAGTGTGTGTGAGCAAGAGAGAGACAAAGACAGAAAAGTGTGTTTGTGTGTGCGTGAGAGAGAGTCCTTGCTCGAGACCTTACCCGCGGAGGTTGACAAAAAGGTCCTCGGCGGCCTTGTGGATGTGGAAGACCTCGTCTCTGAAGAGGCAGAGGCAGGTGCTGCTCTGCAGGGCCAGCTTCCACAGGCTGAGAGCTGCAGGGTCGTTGTTCAGAGTGACGTGGCACAGCAGGAACCCAACTGATGGACAGGAGACACACACACACACACACACACACACACACACACACACACAATGTCAACAGCAAATTAAATTGAGAAACTTTGTAATAAGTGATCAAGATGAGATAAGTTCCAGGTGATTTAGCATTTCTACGGTGCTATGTTTCATGTAAATGAACATGGAGGTGAAGGTGCCCATGGAGGTGTTTGTGCTTAGTAGTTTCTGAATAAAACCTCCTCCTTAACCCTAGATAGTTCTAGATAGAGCTTGTGTAGCGGCCGTGGAGATCTCGTGCGGGAGATAGTTTGGTGATACTATAGCCTGCATGGAGAATACCAAAAAAAAATCCTAGTATCTGTATACATGGCGAAATAAAGTTGAATTGAATTGAATTGATAACCCTCACAGCACCGTAAATAAAATCAGGTCAGGTCATCCCACTTCAAACAGAAAGCCACCAAGGTACCACAGAAGTCCAAATATCTAGTTATCTGATATCTAGAGGATTACCAAAGGTGATGCACCCTGATGACATATTTCAAACTCAAAGGCAGTCCAGGGGAGGTATTCCAAGTATGTGGTTTGGTGACAAGCCTGGGTAGGTTAACTCAGGTTGGTAAGTGGTAAACCTGGGTAGGTTAACTCAGGTTAGTAAGTGGTAAACCTGGGTAGGTTAACTCAGGTTAGTAAGTGGTAAACCTGGGTAGGTTAACTCAGGTTAGTAAGTGGTAAACCTGGGTAGGTTAACTCAGGTTAGTAAGTGGTAAACCTGGGTAGGTTAACTCAGGTTAGTAAGTGGTAAACCTGGGTAGGTTAACTCAGGTTAGTAAGTGGTAAACCTGGGTAGGTTAACTCAGGTTAGTAAGTGGTAAACCTGGGTAGGTTAACTCAGGTTAGAAAGTGGTAAACCTGGGTAGGTTAACTCAGGTTAGTAAGTGGTAAACCTCCTAATAGCAGATCCCTATGACTCTGTTTTGCTAGGAAATTGAAGCCATTGGGCTTCAATTAGGAGGTCTAGCTCATCCTTAGAGTTAACTTAGCCAGGTTTGTCACTAAACTCCCTATTTGGAAATCCCCCCCCCCCCCAGGTCTGTCTCATCTCCAAGCCAAAAACTTACAAACAATCCACTTCTCCATGGCGTCCAAGGACAGGTATTCACAGGGCATCTACCAACACAACAGAGGAAAGTGTTCAGCTCATCTCACACAGACCTTCTAGGTTTAGCTCATCATTGTGTTTGTGTGTGTGTGTGTATGTGTGTGTGTGTGTGTGTGTGTGAATGTGTTTCTGCTTCATATTGCTTTTACTCATTTCTATAAGCTCATAACAGTTTATTAGATTATATGCAAATTTACATAAGCATGAATTCATGAGTTATTCTAATTTAATAACTGCAAGAAGGAGCAGTCTGTGAGGTTTGAGCACAACTGAAGAAGTACAGTTTTTCCCCACATGGGGACATAATTTCCCCACATGGTTTAAATGTAACCTTGTAAAATGTTTCTTTTTAAGCATAAATAAGCAGTCAGTTAATGTCAACACTGAAAATGTCATTGATCTGTAGCAGGAAAACCATTATTCCATCAAACTGCAGGCACTCTATAGTCTATGTTAAACATTTTGGAGATTTGAGGGCTTCTAAAATTGCATTTGGACATCATTTTACCATTCTTTCTAATTAACTTGAAATTGTTAGTCAACAGGTTCAATAGATACAGTATACAGAATCTGCTTTAGAATCATTGTAAGTGGACATGAAAACCTATGGCTTCATTAGACATGGGAGCATTCTGATGATTAAGAGGGAAGAATTTCAATTCTGGCCAAACTGGTTCCAGATAAAAATAAAACTGAATATAACAAGTGACTAGTATTTGTGTGTTTGTGTGAGTGTGTTCCTCACCGTGTCTGACTGTGCTGGGTTGAGCACAAGTAAGTGTGAGTGTGTGTGTGTGTGTGTGTGTGTGTGTGTGTGTGTGTGTGTGTGTGTGTGTTTTGTATGTGTGTGTGTGTGTGTGTGTGTGTGTGTGTGTGTGTGTGTGTGTGTTTTGTATGTGTGTGTGTGTGTGTGTGTGTGTGTGTGTGTGTGTGTGTGTGTGTGTGACTGTGCTGGGTTGAGCACGTGTGTGTGTGTGTGTGTGTGTGTGTGTGTGTGTGCTCCTCACCGTGTCTGACTCTGCTGGGTTGAGCATAAGTGAGTGTGTGTGTGTGTGACTGTGCTGGGTTGAGCATAAGTGAGTGAGTGTATGTGTGTGTGTGTGTGTGTGTGTGTGACTGTGCTGGGTTGAGCATAAGTGAGTGAGTGTATGTGTGTGTGTGTGTGTGTGTGTGTGTGTGTGTGACTGTGCTGGGTTGAGCACAAGTGTGTGTGTGTGTGTGTGTGTGCTCCTCACCGTGTCCGACTCTGCTGGGTTGAGCATAACTGAGTGAGTGTATGTGTGTGTGTGTGTGTGTGTGTGTGTGTGTGTGTGTGTGTGAGTGACTGTGCTGGGTTGAGCATAAGTAAGTGTGTGTGTGTGTGTGTGTGTGTGTGTGTGTGTGTGTGTGTGCTCCTCACCGTGTCTGACTGTGCTGGGTTGAGCATAGTTGTGTGTGTGTGTTTGTGACTGTGCTGGGTTGAGCATAAGTGTGTGTGTGTGTGTGTGTGTGTGTGTGTGTGTGCTCCTCACCGTGTCTGACTGTGCTGGGTTGAGCATGGTGCTTGGGGCGCTGATGAGACTCAGCAGCTGGGCGTTCCTCCACTGGTCGGCGGACAGGTTGCGGCGAGGGTACACCATCTGCAGAGAGAGCAGGGCGTCCGACAAGGACTGCACCCCGAAAAAAAAAAAAAAAAAAACAAAACCAGACACCCACTGATGAGTCAAGGCAACGCAGTGGGCCAAAGCTCTTCAGACTTTTGTAAGATGTTGTTGTGTAGTAGTGCAATGCTCTCATCTCCCCTTACCTTTCCATGAGGGACAAACTCCTCCATCATCTTTTTAAATGGGTTCTCATAGTCTACGATCATCTGTCCAAGCCTGGGGTATTCTCTGTCACTGAAACAAACAGACAAAAGAAACCATGTGACGGTGGGAACAAACGTTAAGACTACTAAAACCCTGATAATGCATATTTGTGCGGATTTTGTGAACTGTATCATAATGGTCTATTACGTCATCATTAACGTGTTTCCATTACCTTGAGCCATGTGTCATTTCATGTGCGTAGTTGTACAGGCCGATGATCGCTTTGCGTTCCTCGATCCGGGATAGCAGTATCATTAATGTAGTGTAGGTCACAACTAAGTCAAGGTAGTTTTTTGTGAGATCAAAATTTACAGTCTGCAAAAAAGGAAGTAATATAAAAATTAGACCATTTCATGGAATGACGGCAGTTATGGCATTTGGAGTTTGATCTATAAACAAAACATGGTCTTGAAACCAGGCTATTTTAAGGGGCATCTACAGCATGGAAGTATTTACTCTCATCTCTAGTATGCTGAGTAATCCACGCAGAATATTCAGGAAGCCTGGATAATATGAATTACACACGTGTTCTATTTCGTTCTAAAAATAGAAACCTTGCTCATTTTCTGGAACACTGCACACATAAAGGCTCTCCACTTCTTTCTGTGAAATGTGAACAATGACTGAAATGGGGGTTGTAATCTCCACTTACAATGTCAAAGAATACTTGGCAAGCATCAATAGTGTTCAGCAGTTCGCAAACATGGTCCTTTGGAAAAAAGAGAAGTGACAAACGATAAGGAACATTTTCATTGTGACAACCATTGTTAACGATATCATTTATGGTAGAGTAAGTATATGTTGTTGTCTGAAATGTGTTCTAAAGCGTATATGAATAAAGACATGCGTCCCCAAAAGTTGCTTTCAGACAGTCTCTGTGAACAGCCCAAGCAACACTGTAGACCTACTTCCTCCTTAAATTTCCTAATGAGCCTTGGGGCTTAAAACAAATCAGTCGGGGCTTAAAACAACTCAGTCAGGGATTGGCCTCCCAGGATGTCAAACTTAAAAAAATGCAAGTGATAGGCTGGGTGGAAGAGGGGCAGGGCCAGCTGGGAGGAGAGGTTTGTTTTCAAATGTCTGGCACTAGCTGGATCAGCAGGTCTTGCATATTGTTACTGTACAATATGAACAAACAAAACCGCTTGTAAATGACGACTACATTGTGAAAGCTGAGGTCAGCTACATACCATCTAATATCAGCCTTGTTAGGTCGTGTAACTAATTTCATGATTTGCTTGGCTGTGGTTTCTAGCCAGTCCAAATGTCAACATAAGCCGATTAAGTGATGTTTCAACAATGATTCACCTTCGTAGTTAGCTACCTGGTGTTCCCAACCTATATAAAATGCCTTCGTGCCTGCAAATAATCATGAAAAATACAACACCACAGAGTTCTGTCTTACCTTAAATTCCATAACATCCACAAATGTGAAGTAGTACAAAGCTAGATTCTTTAGTATTTCAGACTTTTCTTTTTGTAGTTGTGCAAGCTGTTGCTGTGGGGGGAAAACAATGATGAGTCAGACACTGGAAAGGAGAAAACAACATACAATATATTTTTTTTTTGGTAAATATCATCAGCAAGGTTCATTCACTGAAGACACTCGTTAGTGAGTCATCAATGCAGTTGTTGAAACTTGAACGCATCAGGTTGATCCAAACCGCAGACGAGGCCAATTCACTTTAGTTTGTCAGATGTCAAGTAAATATCATTTAATCCTCTAAAGTCTGGGTTGTCTGGGGAAAGGCCTAAATAGAAATTGCAATGGCTGTCGCAAGATTCAAGTCGGTGAGCAATACAAAGTTTAGGTTTGACAGTAAAATACGTGAATGAACCTTGCATCAAGTCCTGACAAGCCCAATATTCCTCTCCGTGTTGGTACTTGCATGAGATTTGCGACCACAGGACAAATATGCACTGCAAGAGACCTGATGGAAGCATTTGGACACAGCCATAAGCGGATTATGTCTGTCATTTTATATATATTTTTCCAACATTTAATGTTTAATTGATAATTTGCAGATGTGTTTCTGAATAATGAACAGTGTACATGTTTTGGATGACCAGATATGCTATTCAATGTTTTGCAGGCGTGTTGCTGAATGCTAAATGGCATGTTCATTACATTTTGTGCAATGATAGTGTGTGATAGCCAATCAGTGTATCAAGTCAGCCCATATCCAACTGCAAAGTGGATGCTGGAGAATTGCCATATTTGCATAAGAAATTCCAAGTATCTACTCCACAGTCTAAGTGGGTACATAACAGCTACACTGACTATATGAATCATGTAGACAGACAGATGAACGCGGTGCCTTTAGACACTTAATCTTTACTCCGTATGAGCTGTGTCCCCCATCTGCTACTCAGCAAAGCAATGCAGATTTGCCCTGGAACCAAGTTAGTATCTACTCCACTAAATAAATCACTGCAATTTCTCTATGTTAAAAGGAGCTATGGCAACCAAGAAATATCATTACTACCATTCAATGTTTTCAAGAAAGAGAGAGTGCACAATCTCCAGAAATACGATTTCCATCCCCTTTACTTCCAAAAATAACACCTCATTTCAAAGTTTTACTGATGCAATCTATAATTGGTTCAAAAAGAAATCTTGTTTTTTTGTTTTCTTTTTCAGAGAAAAAGAGCTTGCTGGTGATGTTCAGCTTTGTTATTGCTTATGATGGTGATGCTTTCCCATCATATTTCAGCTTGGCTTTTAAATGCCTTCATATGTACTCTTTTTCTATGAAATGATTTGGTTCCTGAACAGAGACTACACACTACATACAAAGAGAGTGTTTCAGGTCTAGGTAGGTATAAGCATGCAGTTTCCAACTGAGGAATCTCAGAATAGGCATCGGTCACATAGACAATATGCTATGAAGTAGCCTGTTGATAATTGTTGTGACACAATGGTGTTCACAGTTACATCTCTCTTCTTGTGTGTCTGCTCTTATGAAAATGAAGGTGTTATTCTTAGATTCCTTTGCCCAGTATTTAAGACTGAATACAGATATATATGTGAGAACAACTAAAATGTTCAAACCCATGAGTAAGTGGGTAAGGCGCTCAAACAAAGCAAATGGCCTCCAGTGGAGTCCAAAACTTACCAAAAAGAATAATCCAGAAAATAGCCATGTTAAGCATGCAAGAAAACAAAAATGCACAACGTAAAAATACAAAACAACACAAAAAGGAAAAACTCAAACACAGTTAAACATGAGGAAGCTGTACGTCATTCCAAGTAGCAGTTAAAAAACATCTTTAACACAAATACACAGCAGAGACCAAAAGTAGAAAGCTAAAAAGAAGCATTTGGGAAACATTTGTTTATACACAGGAATGGAGACTGATTATTATTAAAAGAGACACACACACACACACACACACACACACACACACACACACACACACACACACACACACACACACACACACACACAGAACAACACAGAGACATGTCACACAGGAGACATGGAATGCATGTTTGAGAACATCATATGGGAGATAACTGGGCAGAAATCATGACCAAACCCTGTTTTTTCCTTAAAGACAGATCTCACAGGAGGACAGAATTGAGAGAGAGAGGGGGGGGGGGGGGCATCATTAGAGGGTACAAACACACACTGCAATGACAGGGAACGGCAGCTTGGAGAAAAAAATGACAGGACCAGAGTGAGTGTGTGTGTGTGTGTCTGTGTGTATGTGTGTGTGCGAGAGAGTGAGGGAGAGAAAAGAGAGAGAGAGAGAGAGAGAGAGAGAGAGAGAGCGTGTCAGAAAGAGAGGGAGAGCCACACGCCCACATTCCTATCGGAGGCCGTTTCAACACACTGGTGGCTTAGGGCAGAGGAATGACTCAGACAGCTCCTCTCTGATGCATGCTCCTGGACCTGAACCAAACAGTCAGCAGCTCTGCCACACAAACACTCCATCAGTCGCTACCAATGACTGGAAAAAGATGGACAGCATGGCGTCATGCACGTACGTTCTGAAGTGAAGCCAAAACTGGTCGGCCATATTGGCAAAACTGGAGCCGGAGTCTGCACCGTACGTGCTTTTTGAAGCCAAAACATGAGTGGTAAACAGAAAATCAGCCAGGTCGGCCCAGAATTAGCCATAATTGGTTAAATCTCCGCCATTTCTAAATTCCCTCCGGTGGCTTCTCTTTTGATTTAACATACACTGTCCATTTATTTTTACAGTCATTGCTCGGACAGCACAGCTCAATTTTAGAAGCTGTCTCTAAATGGTCATAGTCATTGTCCTTTAGCGTAACTTGCTGAAACATTGAAGCAAAGTCATGGTAACCCAAATACACTAACATCTAATTACACAAATAAATACATCTGCACTGATTTTCATGTCACTAAGATGTGCATTTATACCTTCACTTCACTGTCAGATGCATCAAACGCTATTAATCAATAGGTCTCTCTGGACACTGTAGCACATATTTCTCATTGATTCGCCTGGGCTGAATGACTGACATAACGGACTGGTCTTCACGGACACTTACGTTATTGTTACGCGTCTCGACGGCCGGGAACTTTCGGACGATGAACTTCACCGCAGACTCAAGGTTTTTGTCGATCAGGTACGAGGGCTTCGCTTTGGGGTCCCCGCATGCCTGTGACCGAGAAAAGAAGAGGAGAGAAGAGAGGGCGAGAAAGAGAAAAAGAGATCGCTCAAAATGCTACAGCTGCCTCAGACACAATGGCAAATTCAGAACACATCCACAGGCCAGAGAATACAAAAATAAACAACTAAACAGATAGAACGTTTTCAGACGACAGGTGAACAGGATGAGAAGGCAGAGTGCAGGGAATTGATTTGAATTTGTCACAGCTAGAAAATGCAATGAGAGAGAGACAGACAAAAAGAAAGAGAGAAAAAGAAAAAGAGAGAGAGGTAGATTCACATGTTCTTTCGACGGACAGGGTGCTGCATGATAAGTTGGAGGGCAGTTAGTGAGACGGCAGTGCATGGGCGGACGCACTTCTACGGGTGGAGGGGGGTGGGGTGGGGTGGGGTAGGGGGGGGGGACAGAAAGGTGGGCCGTTGGCCGGTGCGCTTGCCTTGGTCTCTCTGTAAGCAGTGAGGGGCTTACAGAGGTTAGAAAGGGCCGGAGGAAGTCGGCAGACGTGCAGGGCGGTGTGTTGAATGATTACATGGTTAACATGATGCAAGGCATGCACCTATGCCTGGTAACACCTTCAAAAAGCGTCCACCTAATGGTCAAATCAAATAAACCTGCACTACACAACGCTGGACGTCCACAGTGGCCTAGAGTCTTCTTATTGAACCAAAGTGGAGAACAGAAAAAGGCTACTCTTATACATACTTCTGCAACTGACGCCCAGGTCTATCTCCCATTATAGGCCCCTTAAGTACAGTAGAGGTAGTTGAGTTTGTGAATAATATTGCCTCCAGTGTGAGTTCAAAACAATATGTCCAACTAAATCAGAATTTCCAGAATATTCCCTCCTTCAATGGCTATGTTGATATATTACAGCTGCCTTTTCATTAGGGTTGTGGAACTCCACTGGTTTCCAGCAAGCACAGAGGCCTGGTTACAGCAATCTCCTCACCTGCCAATACTGAATGAAAGAGTAATGGAGTATGGCAATACAACTGTAAACAGGGGTAATTATCTGAGACTATATAATAACTACCAGGCACTAACATATCATGCAATCACAGTGATTTCATCACTTAACTGTACCACCTGTACCAAAGCCTACTCAAAGCACTTAAGTGCTAGGGTCAGCAAATGAGCATGGCTGTATAGGCTAAACTAACTAGGATTCTGCAGCTGTGCCTTAAAGAGTATATACAATTCCAAAGACCCATAATAACAGTAACCTAAAGCTATTTTGCAAACTACTACATTATGTATGTACACTGAACAACGAAACAAACAAACAAAACACAAATCCAAAAAATGGAAATAAATCAAAACAAACAAATCAATCATAACAAATCAATCCCTGATAGCACTGACATATAAGATTTTTTGGAAGGGAAGTGGGAACGGCCTTTACTTTGAACTGTGCTACGGCATTGTGAGTTGATACAGAGTTTATGGGATCATGAGGCTGGTAAGGAAAGCAGAAAAAGAGGGGGGGGGGGGGGGGGGGGGGGAGACGGAGGACTGAGATTTCGGGGAGGGGAGGGGTGTAGGGAAGGTGAAAAGCTGTGCAAACCTTCCAAACTTGTCCTTGCTGGGGGGAAGCATTGTAACAGAAAGAGAGAAAATTACACATAAAACACAGGTTTCCAAATGTCTATCATGCATGTCTAACGTCCAAAATAAAGATTAGCTTTGGGAACTAATGTGTGAGTATATTTCTCTTCTTATCTTTTGCTTTTAAAGTCATAGATGATTCAGCTTAGTCAGTCGTTACGGTCCTATAGCGGGTTTTCGCATACAGGTACGTTTTCCTGTCGAGGGACACTGTTTGGGTTACTGGGTGGCTATCTGTTAAGAGCTGCAAGGCGTTCCCAGAGCTAACATACACACCATGCAGAGTCCAGTCCTCCAGGGACAGGGAGACAGGAGGCTACTACAAGGGTTGAAGTTCCACGTTTTCAGAAAAGACCAGGAATTACGTGATTAGTTCAAAGGAAAAAAAATTAAAAAGTCATGCAAGCCAAAAAAAAAAAAAAATTACTAAAGAAAAAAAAAGAAGAAATAAAAAGAAGAATATTGAAACTGAATTTTAACAGAGAATTACAAAAAACAATACACCCGACAGATCAAATGTTGGAAACATCCCATGCAATATCGGCAGTGACAATTCAGCTACACTTTAGGTGGGCTCCCAACTAAACAAATGTCAGCCGGTTGGACGATCCCACTACATGAAAACACTGGCAAACAAAACATGCAGAGCATCAGCACTGTCTGTGGCACACATGACATGACATAGTATCTGGGCACCACAAACTAGCAGGCACCACAAACTAGCGATCTGAGCCATCAAACGCCTAACTCTCACTGACAATGATTTCAAAAGGCCAGGGGTAAATGTTTTCTCCACAATTA
This sequence comes from Clupea harengus, assembly GCF_900700415.2. Taxonomy (NCBI): domain Eukaryota; kingdom Metazoa; phylum Chordata; class Actinopteri; order Clupeiformes; family Clupeidae; genus Clupea; species Clupea harengus. Next base: position 20,710,098 of record NC_045153.1, on the reverse strand, counting down.
ATTATGGCTCTGATCTGCAAGGCTGCCATGCAGTGGAGACTTGCCCTAGGCCAACCAGCGAGAGCAGGGGAGAGATAGCTGGGAGTAACAGATTGAGGTCAAGGATATGCAGCACTTGGTCCCATGGGAGGCCCTCCCCGTGACCTTTATATGAAGTCTTGCAGAAAGACTTCATACAAAAAGGCTAATGCCTGCCTATTGTTGGCATTTACCACACGGGGGAAAATAAATAAATAAATAAATAAATACAAAGACACCGTCCAAAAATCAAAGCTATATGAACGTCCCATGCACATTACATGAAACACTGTGGCACCCACAGAAATGGATGCATCACACTCTCTGTTAAAAACATAAGCTTCCGGTATTTCAGTGCAGATCTTCAATGGTACTTCAACCGGCCATGGTACACAGACTCCCCTCTCTAGGGCTGGGTGGTTCGCTTAAATGGGAGTGAGATAAGCAACATGGACTTCCTTTCTTTTTCTGAGGATTCCTAGTGCCATTTCCTGTGGACTTGGTTTTGTTTTGTTTTAGTTTTTTACTCAGCTTATTTAGGGCAAGCCTCCCATAATCACATAGGTCATACTGGCACTAATCTATCGAATTACCGATATTAAAACTGCCATTGTATACACAAAACACATTTCCTCAATTAACCATGAATAGAACAGAAAGTTAAAGTATGCCCTTTACAAATATGGTAATGTCACATTAAAATGGTCCTGAATTTAGTTTTTATCCTCATTTTTTCCCCAATCAAAGCAGCTAATTTCTTAAACGCTTTGATGAAATCTCACTATCTAAGGCAAGCAGTGATTGAATGCTGGCCAACCGCTTGATTTACAGCCACAACTGACTGAGATTGCTGCAATTTTCAATGCATCTAGACTGTGCTGATGCGAATGTCTTTACAGTTGCTAAGCAACAGAAAACCTAAATGCAATGCTCTGCTTGCTTGCGCTCTGCTAAAATGCCCACTCAACCACATGGAATAGCCCTATCAGAACTCAAATATTCCTGATTAACACGGCAAAACGTGGGAATGGTGCATGGCTTTCATGGGAATACACAGAAATGGAACACATGGAGCAGTGCAAGATCACTACTTGGTTGGATACTTGGTGGCACTGGCTGAATGCATGAATTCGGATGTCTTGGATGGGGAGGGAGGGAGAGAGAGTGAGAGAGAGAGTGAGAGTGAGCGCTTTTTTGTTCAGTGTCTACCAGTTGAGACTGAAACTTCTTTGGTGCACTCCCCCATTTTGCAGCATAGAGCCACTTCTGTGCCCTAATTGGCAGAGGAAGGCACTGCAGTGAATATGCACCACTCATTGGAGTGGGGTGCAATGCCACCCGGTTCGGGGTGACAATGGGCAAGAGGGGATGGCAGGCGGAGGTGGGGGCTAGAGGGAAAGTAGGCCTACAGAGCAAATGGGCTGAGGGGTGGGGGGGTTGGGGCAGGAGTGGGTGGACAGGGGGAGGGAAGGGGGGGGGGGGGGGGGGGGGGGGTGCTAACAGATAGCCTAGCACAGTTCTCAACTAACCTCCTTTTCTACTGCTGACTGAAGCTGGACAGCTTCCAGTTCGCTCCTGCCAGTTTCACAGACTGCCAAAGCATTTACTGTGAAGCCTCCATCTTTGAGATGAGCATCAAACCCAATGGAGGAATATTCCCTCTGCCTCGCAGAGCATGGATACAGAGGAATGACACTGACAGGTCCAGCAGGAAACCAAGTGACAGGTTCTGCTTTGTGTGCAGCTGAGGACATTCTTTTACCATCTCAGGTTCACAGTAGCTCTAAAATACTGTCAATCCTGTCATCACAAACCAGGCAACCCAGCACATCCAAACCACAAGACTACCTGTAGAGGAAATCCAAGGGTGTTTGAACCCTGGCTATTGAAGGGATTTTCTAGAAGGGCAACACCTTTGAGGAATAGATATTTATACACACCACAATTACTAGGCACACTAGGAATCTAGTGCCTAAAACAAAACAACTGAAAATGTGCATTTTCTCAGAAACATGATTCTATATTATAAACCTATTTAAATATTATTGTCCATGTATTCTTTTCTGAGCAACTGTTATGGTCTTCTTAGAACTATCAGTGTGCTTCACAAACACTAGTCAATATCCGTGTGGTGACTGCCCTCAATGATGACAGCAAAGGGAAGGACAATTGATTTATGAAGTGTAAGGGAAACAACAGCAGCCCACCAGACCAAAACATTAACGCACCTTCAACGCTTGCAATCCACTTGGCTGGCAACTGTAGCTTGCCACGAACTGCCCAAATTAATTGATTTCAGGGGACGCTTAGCTAACTCTCAGGACTGAGGTGTCTGGATTGGATTATCCCTATCTGCTGTTGCTCGCTATTTGACAGCGTAATATGTCACGTAGCTAGCTAACGTTAGTGTCCTAGAGCGACGACAATCCTATGCTGGATATACTGAACACCACATGCACCACGTCAACAGAAAACACATAAAACAGACGTAAAAAAACCCGTACTATTGCGCAGAGGAGCAGGCATCTTCAGTGTCTGGTGTAAATGCATTTAGCCAAAAAAAACTTCTTGCTGGCTTACAAGCAGGTTAACACTGACTCACTATGCGTTAGCACAGTATGTGAGTATATGGATTTACTGTCTGAGGGAGGAGAACTACCTAGCATGCTAAGTAGCTAGCAGCTAACGATATTACGATAGAAGCATCACATAGCGTCCGAACATCTGCGATTTGCTTATGTATCGTTAGCAACGACACTGTCGGGGCTGGCGCAGAATGAATGGCGCCGTAGTTGAAATGTAGCTATCAATTTGTAACAAGCTGCCGCTGTAATGCTTATGTTAGCCAGCTAACCAGTTAGCGAGCAGGCTAACGTTATCATTAAACCCGTCTGAGAGAAATGCACACAACCAAAGCCTGGTAGGGAAGAATAGCATGGACCACCATTTTGCTGTAATACGTCCCGAGAGGAAAGGTTAATGCATCGTTTATATATATGAATATTTAAGAAACAATAACCAAGTCATCAGTAGAACGTGCGCAGTGTCAAAATTAACAATAATGTCGATATTGAAGCCTTTTCTGTAAGGGCCTTCCCTGAATTCCTGTCTGGTGCTGTCCTGTCCTGTGTGCTATCGCTGCAGTCATCTTTCATTGGGAATAATGTCGTTGAGATAGATGATGATAGCTAACAATAATATAGGGCACTAAGGTTTCATTAAAACTTGATCAAACCAATATCTTAGGTCACTTCCAAACGCCTTACCTTTTTGATATTGTAGATGCGGGTGAGCATCCCGATGCCCCTGTCGTTTAAAATGGTCAATTTCTCCGCCAGCTTTTGCTGGCTAGGTTGTAACACACCTCGCGACATGCTGACAATTTAGCTAATTTCCTCCACGAATCCAAACCGATCGAAAAACTCGATGTAGTGTTACAAAAGAAAGAAGCAGACAAATGTGTTTTAGTGTTAAAATTTGCCCATATTATGGGCTAAAATCCTCGTCAACTCCTCACTCCCCTCCTCTGACTCCCTGTTTTTTCTAGGTGTTGCCCTAACTATCAGAACGAGGCTGTTTCCTGCAACACCAACGCATGTCACGTGACTAGCATCCTCCGGCAGATACAGTATTTCCGCCTATTCCTAGTCATATTTTTGCAGAAGCTCATTTTACTATTTACTATCAATTTCTTTCTTATTTGTACACATTTGGACCCGTACACACTGATATAGGCTCATGTTCCTATATAGATAGAGTACATTAGTCTTTATATTTTATTGTTGTACATAACACAAATAAGTATAATCATGAATTTAACACATTTAACCCAGGATTTTTTTATGGGATCACTATAAGGCATTTCATACTTTGAACTCTTACCCCGTCAACATAGTAGAGACAAACAGGCCAAAATGACATGTTCATTTTAGGCTATATAAGGCAGTGAATACATTATTATCTATTATTATTTATATAATTTTTTATCCAAACCCATTGGTAAATGAAATTTTACTTCATGACAGCTATAGTTATGTTTTTGTTAAAATTATTGAATGTTTTGATGTTTAATTGTTTTTTCTTCAATGCACCGGACTGCGGTTCAGCCCGTTGACCTGAAGTCTAATTCTATACCCTTCAAAAAAACTATGAGGTAGGCCACTATTCATAAATGTATTTATTGATTTATGTAAAAAAAAAAAAAAAAATACTATTAAAAATAATTTTAGGTTCATAAGAACCACACGCACATGGAATACACCATCAAAAGTGAAGAAATGCTTGTTACCACCTGTGACCTCAACATCAAAAGACTCATCATCACCAATAGGTGCTGCTGAAGTTACATTCCCCACTATGGGTGGCAGTGCTATTAGTGACCCTTTTTTCAGGTAGGCTAAGAGGTGCTCTCAGTTTCAGGTTGGGTTGCAGCAAAGCCTAAGGGAAGGAATGTACGCTAAGTGAACATCAGTATCAGCTGACCAGTACCAGTGACAGAGCACACAGCTCCATCGGGGACAAGCAAGCATCAGGAGTCTTCACTTTTCTGCTGTGGGGAAACCGTCAGACACATGTGATGCAGTCTCTTGCCCAAGAAATAAAATCCTTCTCTAAAACTAATCTGAGAAAACAATGCACCAGGGTGACGACTCTGAGTGGAAGGCGGATTATTGAGACCTGGAAAGGCTCCTCTGTGCATGTCGTTGAGGACACCGTTCAGACGGAGACAACATTTGGTTATGTGCAGGACACCAGCTGGGACCTTCAAGTTGGCGCTGTCAAACCACACTTATTGCTGGGTGAGTTTTTGAAATGATTTACGTATACATGGGCCACCAAACTGTTTTTCCACTCTGTAAACCAAGAATAGGCAAGAGGACATTATAGGTAAGGTCATTTCTTAAAATGTAATCTAACATGCCCATGAACTTTAGCGGATTATGTTATCCAAAGTTGTGAGCTGAGTGAAGTTTATTTGAGGTGGTTTGTTCATTCTCTCAGGCTCTCAAGATGCAGCACATGACTTTGGGACAATGAGGAAATTCAAGGTATGAGTGACTGTCTCATCTCTTTAGTTTGCCACCCAAACAAAGGCACAAGTCAAAGTTTTGTCACATTAAATTAGTTCTAAATAGGATGCTGTTGTTTGTATGTAGAGTTCAGTATTCAAAACACGTCACATGAATTGGTTGTCATGTTACTTTTTGTCTTTCAGGTCACGCATATATTGAATGTTGCTTACGGTGTCGAGAATGCTTTTCCAGATCTGTTTATTTATAAAACACTGAGCATATTGGATCAGCCTGACACCGACATTATATCATATCTTCAGGAGTGCACACAATTCATAGAACAAGCCAAGGCTGAGGTAAGTTTTGATACTGTACTTTGATGTTGCTTGTAGCTTGTCACAGCTCATCAGGTTAGAATCAAATATATTTTCCTCCATACACTTGGCACGAAGCACATTGACCTGACCCGCTCTTTAAGTGTGTCATAGAAGTGATGTTTTATCCCATCAAAGTGCTGTAATTTCCTGAGTGTTCGATTTGAATGCCCAGCCTACCTGATACTCAAAAGCTAGCCAATGGCCGTCGTCCCTTATTCTAGGTATCCACACTGCATTGTGAATAATGAATGTTGAGTTTTCACCATGCATTATTGAGCACGTTGTAGAAAGACCATATCACTACCGGCCATTGTTTGTCATACAACCTCTTTACCAAATAGATGAGACAGTCACCCACAACCTGACACTGTCATATGATGCAAATTCAGAAGGGTTTATGATTACAGCGCCTATTCAAAATAAGTTTCCATTCCTGGGGTTAAATGAGTGAGTAGTTTCTTTGCTCTCTTACTTCTCATGTAACCAGTGATATGGGCAGTAGCTTCGCCTTAATTAATCACACGTGGTGGCTTTTAGTTGAGAAAGGAAACATTCTCTCACCTTCCTACTTGTGATTTTGCCATTGTGAGTGGTTCACCATCAGTGGTGTTGGTTTCATTAATTTCCATACCGTGTACCAGTCTATCTGATCCCGCTCCACTTGTTCTGAATATATTTTTTCCCAACCTGAGAAGTATAATGAAGAGAAGTGCTTTGGCTCTTACTGAGGCCCTAGATACAGTGTCATCGCAATGACAGTGCGTGTACATTAGATATCCCTGCCACTGAGTCTTCCCCTTTCCATTTCTTAGAGAGGAGTTGTGTTGGTTCACTGCAACTCTGGCGTTTCTCGCTGTGCCGCTGTGGTCATTGGATACCTCATGTCCAGAGAGGGCCAGGCATTCGATGACGCACTTGCCCTTGTGAAGTCGGCGCGACCTGCCTCCTGTCCAAACCCAGGCTTCTTGGACCAACTGAAAAGTTATAAACCACAAGCAAACACGCATATAAATGGTCATTGAAAATTCTATATGTATCTGTAGCTTGACAGTCTATTCATGATGCACAAATGAAATTGCCATGGATAGCATGAGTAAAGGCTGCAGTATTGTAGTCGAACTGCTAAAAAAAAAGCGATATCTTACATAATTTAAACAGTGCACAACTACCATTGTAAATACTGGGTAAGGTCACTTGATAAAAATAGCTATGTTACTGTTATTCATGGCAAGTGTTGGAACCAAACTTCCCAGTTTTGGTATGCATGTGCTTTAATGGATTAATTTTTTCATTTCCTTTTTTTCACACAGATATAATTCTAAAGTATTGTTATGAAATTACAATCTTCATAGTATGGTCAATGATTCAGTCCACAAGATATTTTGATAGTCTTAGCCTTGCAATTAGCCATTCTGTAATTCCTTGGTCAAAGCAATAGCATAACATTAGCTCATTTTAATCTTTTGCCTATAATCTTTCTCTATTAACTCTATCAACTTACTCCTAAAGTATACATTAGTCAAAGAGAAATTTGAACATGTTTTTTGGCTTGTCTAATTTCAGTCAAATACTGATTCCAACTTAGAAGGCACGTTTGATTTCAAGTTGATTGTATTCATGAATACAATTAACTTGAAATCAAACGTCTTATCGAATGTCTTAATGACTGTAGGGCCTTTTATTGTCTTTCAATTGATTTATCTCACTGCTGTATGGTTAAAAGATGTAATTTATTAATAAAAAATGTAGCTCCACTGATTTTTCAGATAGATGGGTTCATATCAAATGGCTTTTTAATGTTTTATATTTGCTTTAGTATTTTTGAAGTTTTTAAATAACTAACTTTGGATAGATATGGGCTCAGTTACGTTGTTATTGTTATTTTTAATCGCATGTACCCATTTTCTAACTGACACAAGGGTTTCACTCATTTGGCTTGTTGCTCATAAAACATTTGAACTTTGCAACATGTTTGACTATGTTTGTGAGTGAAAGGAACAATACTGTAACTCCTGTAGCCCTAAGGAATCTATGATGGATGTTAGCTGTTGCTTTAGTCCATTGTACATCATTGGAACCTACTCTGTTTCATGCATATAGATGTTAAAGATACCCCCATTTGCAGTACCTCTATTTATTTGGCTGTATTCATGTATTACACAATGTTAAACCAATCCAGTCACTCGCAGCATTGTTGTTTATTATGTTCTTATGGCAAGTTATTTCACAAAAAAAGCTTTGTGTGAACCCCCCACTCATAAGCCTGTCTTGCACTGGAGCAGAGTATTTTTTGTTTTGTTTTATGCATGTGTGTAGCCTATGTAACACTTGTTCAGAATAAATTGACAGTTGAGTATATAAATGACAGTTCAGTTGCCAAATGTTTTATAGTTGTGTGTTCTGCATTTTCAGATTTATCTTTTAGAGCGTCATCTTGGTCTCTTGGTAGGCCTATCTCATAAAATATTAATTTGAGCTTTTGATTACAATTTCCTGATATTTGGTATCACAGTGCCTCCTGCGTTGCACATGCTAACAGCATTTAATTTACATCACCAACCGTGGATTCGTCTGAGCGTGCTGGGCGATCTGGGAATGCCTCACACCCACCGCGATATTAATTTAGATGCATAAGGGGAAGGAAAACACCTTACAATGAAGTGGAGCAGTGCTTTAGTGTATGTTTGAACCTGTCTGAACAGCTGTGGATCTAATGCAGTTGACAGTTTTGAGAGGTATTTGTCTTTCTACATGGGCACTCTTTCTTCCACGCTCGCAAGGAGGAAAGTTGCATCAGTTGCTGTCAAAGAGAGGGAACCGGATGGCAGAACAACCTTGGACGTAGCTGACAGCCAAAACGCTGTCATCAAAAATGCTGTTCGTAGGGTCACCCGGGAAGTTCGGAAGGTGTCTTTCATTTCGGAGGAAGGCAAGTGATTGATACTTTGTTTGTCAACGATCGGAGTTCGTTATTTGGGCACACATTGACCACATATTTGAGCCGCTTCTTTCCAGTTCTGTCACTTGTGTCAGAGTATGATAGTATTTTAGGTTTTGTCCGTTTACCTCAAACACTCTAAAAAGTCATACTTTTATAAACGTTACCTGATCATTTTTAGCAATATTCAAATGTTTCAGCAAATCTTAAAAAGCATAGTTGGATTGTGTATGGTATAATTCACAGGTGGTTTACTCCCTCGAGATACCCCTCAGGGACGACCCTGTTTTCTCAGGTAGTTGTTCAGTCACGGAGGCAGGCACTGGGGATGTGAGCCGGACTGTTTCCTTGGGACCTAAAAAGAGGACTATTACATTGCAGTCTTGACACTAAGGAACGTAACATTCTCTAATAACAGCGCTCTGTAATGTGTCGGTTAGAAACTTGAGGCCATAGGGACGGAATCACAGGTGGGACCTACCACTCCTCAGGGGCATAAATCTCATAGGGTCTTCGGAATATGCACGGGAGGGTTTCCTAGCTCCAGTGGACTTTGGTGACAGTGCACTGAGAATTGGGGATTTCTTTATGAGGCACCTTGTTTTTGTTTATAAGATTCAAAGTTTAAACATGACAAATTTCATTCTAAAAAGGCATTGCAAGACATTGGGGTGAAAGAAAAAACACCATATAGCCATCTATTGTAGCCTACGTAATAACATTCTTTAAATATGTATAATATAGCACTAATAACCAAAATTTGAATAGTTTTCAGAAATGTAAGTTAAGCATAATATATCTTATAGCAATAACAAGTCAGCTTTCAGCTGGGAAAATAATTATTCTCTTGTTAATACCGTCCTGGTTACTCATAACGATAAGACTATATGCAAACCACAGTGTGGGTCATTTTACAAATACTAGCAACATACATAGCTACTGAAGATGCATAATGCCGCTGGGTCAATATTTACGTTTCCTCTTGTCATGGCAACCTCCAAGCCTACAAAAAAGCCGAATATTATTATGACACAGTTATCCTTTTTTATAGCGACAGCATCATAATAACTGAATCTTACTATTTTGTTTCAAGCCCCCTTGAAGCACTGGGTTGATTGGGCAGAACAAAGCCGTGGAATTCATTATTAGGCCTCTCTGGGTAGTAGATTGTGCTCTGCAGATTGGAGGTCTAATTTGCTGTCCTCTGTGTTTGCTTGCCAGAGCTGCTGGATGGCTGCTAGGAAAGCAATTAAAGATTTTGTCTTATAGCCAAATGAAGCATAATTAAGAGGAATGGATTCAGGCCCTTTATTTCACAATCACAGTGAAGAGCTGTTAGACATTAGATTAGCATAAGTGCCACCAGGGTCAATCTGCACTGTATTTTTCCAGGGAGATGCCACCAAAATAACTTATCACCTCAGCACGGTAGCTCGTGCTGTAGCCGTCGCATGTTGTTGGGGCCCAAAGACTACGCTTTGTTTTACAAAGATAAAACAGCAATGTCATTTTTCTGTCTCTTTTTGCCAGTGTCACCATCCTGTGACTTTAATGAATGGAAAGCGTCTGAGCAAGGAACACTCCCTCACACCCCACCCGCATGCGTTATCGAGACATGATGCATCTGTGTTGTTCATGTGATTCTGGTAATTGATGTTGTAATCTATATTTCAGTATCACCGACACTTTGTCTCCTTGCTGTAATGACTTGTCCCAGCACTGTTAATGATCTTCACCTATGGGTATTTACGGGTAATTTAGAGGCCGCCTCTAACCGCCCGCCGGTATATGAGCCGTCAGGCTGCCAGGTGTGGAGTACATGTCAGATTTACGGCTCTTTAAGAGTCACGCCAATCCACCCCCAGAAACACACACACACACACAAACACACACACATACACACACACACACACACACACACACACACACACACACATACACACACACACACACACACACACACACATACACACACACACACTCTGTTTGCAGACACCTGCTGCCTATTCCTGTACACCGGGGGGCCCATGGGATGTGCCTGACGAAGGTGCAACAAGCGGGAGATGCAAGTCGGAGCAATTATTTATTTAGCCGGGGCGCTCAAGCACACGCTCATCACATATTCCATGACAACCCTATAGCGCAGTCAGGGATCTACTTGCGGATGATGACCTTCAGTGATATTTCCATCACGCCATTATACACATCGCTGTGCGTATATGATGAGTGGACTCTTATTGTGATAGTGAACAAAAATAAAAAGTGGCGTGAAGGGGGAGAGTTTTTTTAAGAGCTAAGAACCCCCCCACGTCATCTCTTTTTATGATCAGGAGAGTCTCTCTGAACAATAGGCATGATAATTGTGCCAGATTGTACTGGAGCTTGGTCTTTGTGTCAGCAGGACTTGGGGCATTGCATCAGCCTTACAGGGCCATTTCACTGTCATCGTCCATGTGGCATAATAGTTTTGATGTAGAGATGAGTATTATGATGTGAGGTCTAAAAAAGAAAAAGTGCAGCGCCTTCTGAGAGCTACGTGTTTAATATTTGTCTACGTTTTATTCCACTTGAGGGAGCAGAGGACATTCTTTGTAGGTTATGTTGGAGATATTTATTTGTGGCTAATGTATTTTTGTACCTGTCAGCTTCATTTAAATATGTTGTAGCCTAAATGCTTTGCGACAATCAGTTTGATCAGCTGTACTTTAGGCCACCTTCAGAATATTGGTATTCCTGATAAGTATGACTAGAAATAGTTCTGAAGACCTAAGGGTGGAGAGGCTGCAGTTTTCATTTTGACCATCAGGTGGCTCCCTTCAATCATGAGAGACTTTGGTATTCTCACTTGTCTGCAACACCCAGAGTGCAGGCTCTGTTATACTAGCTGGAGTAACATAACAGTATTTCTACAAAATAATTTTACCCTGTGCACACCTATAATGCTTCTACCATAATCAGATCTAAGGTATATTTAATTGTTTTTCTGACCCAGCAACATCTACCATTAAAAATCACTTCACACTATAGTTCAGGGTTTCATCACTATATTTCTGCCAGGGAGAAAGAATGGCAGGCACTCCAGTGAAATGTGTCCATCCAAAGGCCATGTTTGTCTGGTGCTGCACCTCTAGCCTCCGGGTAGGTCTCTGATGTCTTCATGCTAGCTATAACCATGCGCAGTGTTTGACATTACGGCTTCTTTAATAAGACAGAATTATCCAGCAACCCTAAGCTGATCCTTGATAAAACTCATTAACTTACCTTTTCATCCCCCCCCCCCCCCCCCCCCCCCCACCTAACATCCCTCCTATCTCTGTCCCTGTGTCGGGATTGAGTATCGTCACGAAACGTAAGCAAGTGAGTCACGTGCAAGGGGATTAGAAGTGGCCTTTGAACAATTCTGATGTGTGACAGGATTATAATCAAAGGTTTGACCTGAGCGCTAACAAATTACAGGAGTAATGAGCTGATGACTACAACCTCCTGGAGCGAAGACAAAAAAAAAGGAGAAAAGAATGATTTGAATGTCCAGGTAGAAGTGAATCAAGCCTGTTATCAGCCCTGTGCGAATGCCTGTCACACGTCTGGAGGAAATAGACACAGACTTTCGTATGCGCGTATCTCCTAGAGTGTGGTAACCGTCTGTTTTATCCTCTCTCAGCTGCACAATTAAAACCAGTTACGAGCAGCCTTTCACCTGTCCCAATTCTGTGTCTAGAAAGCAAAAGCCTGCTTATGTAATGATTACACAATATTACATTTTTACATAATTGTCCCACACTTGATCAGGGTACATGAAAACAATGTAGTGACTCACTTAGATGTAGGCCTTAATTATGTCTGCATAGTGAGAAATGCCTGGAGTGACTGCTGTGTGTGGTTGGGGTGTGAGTGGAGACGTCTGTCAGCTTGAAGGCCTGTTAGCACCAAGCACCATCAAAGCAGCATCAGCTGCACCACTTTTTCACCCTCAAAATATTTATCTGTCTGATTACCGACACATTCTTTTATGTGCCTTTTATGCATTCTTTAATGTGCCTGTTACAACAACACAACTGTCAACATGACTACATTTACCAAAGATACAATGACAAAATAACCATTCAATCACTTTTACTAGGCCTGTTAATATATATATTTTTTAATATATGAAAGTCATGGTTGTGCTGTAAGACAGAGGGTGAGAAGCAGTGGTGGCTTGAGCTGAATGGAGTTCAGATAAGGCATCAGGCGTCATCTGGAGGAAAGCCTTTAGATTGATCGGTGAACCATCCCTCTAGGTTGATACTAATTCTGTCAGTGGCATGACAGTGATTCAGTGCAGGAGGAGTCACAGGGTGGTGGGTCTCTTTATTACACACTGAATATGTTCGCTCTTCAATTAGACGGCTATTTTTACATGGGCAAGAAGTAAGATATCATCTCCCTAATGTGTCTTATATTTAATTCAGGACCCATTGAAATCATGATAAATCACAGACTGCCCTTTTTAAAAATCTCTGTATTTTTTCCCTGCAGAGGCACAGAGCAGACATTGTTAATTAGTAATCACCCTACAATGGGCAATATTCTCAGACTATTTTCATATATCCCCTTGATGAACCAGACATTTTGTGCTGTCTTCATTAAAGACCCCCTCCTCTGTTTGGTTTTTGGTTCTTGAGACTCTTCTTTAGTACCCTCTGAGGTGCTTGAAGAAGTGCCACTGGAGGTGTTTGATTCATGGTGTCAACCGTGCGGTCTCCACATCAGCACGGTTCTCTTTTAGGGCTCCCTCCGGTACTGTCTCTTCGTTTTCACTGACAGACCCACTGACACCAGAAATACGGCCGCCCAACCAGCTGTAAATAAGGCCCTCCAACCCAGACAAGACATACGTCATCGCACTGAGAGTTATTGATTGGAGCCGTGAGTTAGTGTGAGTGGGGAGGATACCTCAAGGATAAAAGTGCCATTAATTAAATATACTGCTGGAGGGAGGCCATGTTATCCTCTCATTAAGGCAAGGACTTTTGTTTTTGGTGGACTGTACACAAAGTCAAAACACACGAAGACAGTCACAAACAAACGTGTACGTACACAGACTCTCTCTCTCTCACTTTCGCTCTCTCTTGTGTCTCTCTTTCTCTCTCATTCTGTTTCGATAAAAGAGGTGCTAATATGCAGTTTAGTTCCCCATTGTCTCAGGGATCAGTCAGTATGAAATGATGAGGATACAATCTCTGTTCATTGTTGGGGCGTGGACTCTGCTTTTGCAAATATGGTAGAAAACCGGCACAGCAATATAGAATCAAACACATGGTCTGAACCTAGGCTAGACTACGGCATGTATCCAGGAAGGATTTCAAATGTTACTCAGCTATGCTTTTGCTTTACCTTTCTTACCAGAATCTGTTTGGTTAAATTGTGATATGACAGGGGAGCTATGAAACATAGGGGAAAGGAACCTTTTGATAAAGCTTTTATAAGACACACAAACACACACACACACACACACACACACACACACACACACACACACACACACACACACACACACACAGACCCTACCCCTTTGTCAAATCATTTGATTCAGAGCCCCCACCCCAGACCAGCAGCACAGAGCCCTGCCTCCCAGATGAAGGAAACACAACAGGAGCAATATTTATATATATAAAGAATATATATATTCTAGACCAATAACATCTTTGTCAGTCCAATAAAATACAGAAGTGAAATGATGCCTATCTCTGTGACAGGTATGCTGTGATCGCATGCAGCGCTTTGATTGGATTTTGTATTAATTCTGCCCTTGCAGATATTCTACCATTCGGCAGTCATGAAAACTATTAAATGCATAGCACAGCTTGCAATATGTGCACTGAATGTGAATCATGATATTTGCATGAGGCTCTTACAGTAAGGAACTAATTAATATCTGCTTTATTGGTAAGTGGCATACGCTCAGCATCAGATGGAAATCATTTTAGTGTTATGTGAGATTACAGTCGACCTTGCTTTTGTTACCAAAAGCACATTTAGTCATAAAAAATATATAAAATGAGAAAAAAAACCTCTGTCCATCCTTGCCTGTGGCATGAGGTGACTCAGCCTCTCCATTTTTGATTAGGGATTTTGGGTGCGGAGGATGATCAGTGGCAGAGCCGGCAGGGGTTCCCTGGTGTGGGCATTTGGAGGTCAGGTGAAGCAGTAAAGTCAGAAAGATTGAATGGGAATCTGGGGAGAGGTCCAGCACTCTCCCTCCCTCCCTTTCTCTCTCTCCCTCTTCTCATTACCCAGATGCCATGGGGTGGCTGAGCTGGAAGAGGGCAAATTTGGCCTCTGACGGTTGACAGTTTGTTCATCTCATCAGTCTCCTCACTCAGACTGCTGGACTGCTGCCTTGCATCAACAGCTCTCAAATGCCCTGGTGTGAAAATGACTGCAGCAGTGTGTGTTCTTAAAGAAAGCAGAAGCAGAAGCCTGATGCTCTTTAACGGGGTAAGGCACTGCATCTGCCCTGCATACAAATATTCCTGTGAGTCGCAGCTCGGTCTCAATAGAACACACTACATTGAAATCACACAATGGCGCCCATTCTGTTATGTTTACGTCATTATGCAGAGGCGATTTTCTCACACACATTTTGCCATACACATACCCTGTAATTAATCCCTTTCACTGAAACGACTAGCTGTTCTTGGCTCTTTGATACAGATGCCTTTTAGACATAGGTCTTCATTACATTGTTATTGTACCATTGTATACAGTGTAACATCCTGAATAACAATGTGTAACAATCAGAGTCTGTTTTTACATAAAACAGTAACTCCAATCCTAATTCTAACTCAAATGTAACAGTGTACTGAATAGTATAGTTACACTGTAACAAGGTCACTGTAATACACTATTATTAGACAGACTATAGTTTGTCTGTGTTCTATGAGCATGTGCAATTTCCTTGTATAAATGACTTTCATTCTTTGTCCATATTTTCTCTTGTGTGTGCGAGTGACGGTCATTTGGTATTCATAATGCACTCTAACAATGCACTACTGATTGGGCTTCAGGACATTAGCATTACTGAGATATTCTCTTTGCCTGGATTTATTCGTGTCTCAGGCAGGTGTGCTCAGGAAGGAGGTTTCCAGTTGTGATTTGTATTAGGAAAGCAGCAAAGTTTGTAACCAATGACTGCTTTCAAGATCTAAGCAATAGTTTGAGTTTTGGCATACCTCAGAAGCAAGACCTCATAATCTAAAAATCTTTATGGTTGTCTGCATGATGTGTAAGTCATGTGTGCTGAAAGTCAATCATGCCAGATGAAATGCATTAAAATCCCTTTACAAGAGGTGAAGTTAGCCAGAGAGAGGTAAAAGTGTGACCTCCCCTCTCCCAAACCATCTCAAAAACATTGTATTTCTTTTCAGTCTTTTAGGGAGTTGTTCTACCTCAACAAACCGTACCATTATGTTTTCAACACCTATATGTCCTCTGTTAGTCATACAATCATGTTGTTAACCTTTGCCTTTCAGTTTGTGTGTTCCCTTCTAGATTCCCACTCATTTTCTGTTGTGTCTCTGTTTGCCAGAGAGCATCATGGGACATGGGAATGCAATAAGAATTCTCTAATGAACTTATATGAGGGCTGCTGCCTTGGCCGACCTCTCAGAGGGACTGGCTCTAATAGGCTATTTTTAAAAATAATCAGTAATAAATTGACTCTGTAATGTAAAGTCTGTACATGATGATGGCATGCAGTTAGTCTGGTGAATAGCGATGTTGGCAGGCCATTGTGAGTGAATGGACTGTAGCAAGAGTTGGGCTTTGTGCAGCTGTCAATACACATCATTTCACATGATTGTGATTCTCTAAAGTAAGGTCTGCAACGGTATAGAAATGTCTTTACCGCAGTATTCAAAGAATGCGACCTTGCGGATTGCAGTTATACCCCCCCCTGTGTTTAATTATTTCCGCCAAAGACTTTACATTTTCAGTGTGGTTTGTTTGGCTGTTTGTCTGTCTGTCTGTTAGCAGGATTAGGCAAAACTCGCGTCAAAACAGCCAGACTCTCATGAAACTTGGAAGAAAGGTGTATAATGGGCCAAGGAAGAACCCTTTACATTTTGGAGTGAATCTGAATCATAGAAATCCATGAATTTAGTTGAATTTTCACTAATGTTGCTAGATATGGCATATGGCCTTGGCCTGCGCTCTCTAGTTCATTCATTTGACAGTTCTTGTCCCTTAATATGTTGATATTGTTGAGCTGAGAGTTTGAGGAGTTAAAAAATTAACATATTTAAAAAGGCTGTTGCATGGCATGTCTGGGTTGTCTGTTAATGTTGCCATGGTGTGCAGTCATGAGGATTCGCTGCAATCACTGGCAAAACGGCCAGTTGTAGTTACATGTTACATGTCATATTCACGTTTATTTGAATGCAATATCTACCAATATTGAATGTCCTTGAATGGCTACGATGAGGTGATGCGCTTGTTAAATGTTAAGTGTGTGCTCAGTGCAGAGGTCTAGCCGTTTTAGAATAGTTTTCTCGTTTTTGCATGGAGAGATAAAAAAAAAACCGTGTGTACTGTGTAAGTGATCCTTTGCAAAGCTTTGCTGAGTTTTCTGAAATATCTGGATACGTGTAGTCAAGTAAAAAAAATGTGGTGGTTATAATGGTACCCCTAGTACCGCGTTGATGCAGGTATTGTTGCAGCCCTGTTTTAAACTGTTGGTATCACTGTGATACAGATACATTTAGACTCTCTGTTCTCATTCTGTATTCCAATTTGCCTTTAATGTTGCCAGGCTAAGGTATGTTGCTGTTGACCCATTATTATACTAAGTAAAAAATATATAATAACCCTCTTTTAACAGTTTCTTCAAGAAAATACATGGTGCTTCTCCTCTTGAAAGGATTTGCTTCATTTATTTATTTTTTTACTCATGGCAACATGAGCATGTTCTCACAAGCCTCTGAGCAAATTGAATTTCCTGTGGATGGCCTGCAATGCCAGGACACCCTCTCTCACTCACCACCTGGGGAATACTCAGAAGCAGGCATTCAAAACACTTCTTATCTCCAGTGTTCAAGCAGAACGGGAATTTTCTGTTGCTGCTTAAAAGATTGTCGTTTCGTTGTTTTTTGTGTGTCTGTTCTAATGTATCCCACTTTTCTGATGAGTAAAACACAAAACGAGGCCAACGTCTGTGTCATGCGCAGTTCTATACAACTATCGTGTGTCTATACAAAACTGTCTGCTCAGTTTTTCATATAAATCCCACAAGGAAGTTTAAGATATGGGGACGTGAGATAAGAGCATTTGTCCTCCTTTGCTAAACTAATGATCTGCGAAGATGTGGAGATGCGAGGAGAGTATTTTGTGTTTCAGTGAGCCCCCGAAGCCTATTATGTTCCACGCTTGTTCTGCTGATTAGTAGCACGGCTGCTTTGCTCGCCGGCTTTCCAGCGTGAGATTTTCATGCCTGTGACCTCAGCTGAAATAACATGGTTGGACACAGTTGCTGGCCAAGACGGGAAGTGAAATTTTAATTGAGGCGATTTCACTCACACCTGCCCCTCTCCCCCTCCCTCTCTCTCTCTCTCTCTCTCTCTCTCACTCACTCTCTTTCTCACTCTCTGTTTGTCGGCCTCATACTCTCTCTCTCTCTCTCTCTCACTATTCTCTGTGAGTGTCTTTGCATGTCATGTGTTTGTAAGAGTGCCTGTATTTGTGTGTGTGCATGCATGAATGTGTTTCCCAGTCCATCTGGACATTCTTATGTGTGTGCTTGTGTGTGTGTGTGTGTGCGTGTGTGTGTGTGTGTGTGTGTTCCATTCAGATGACACACATTTGCACAGGCAGACCTTCCATGTGGCTTCCATTCACTGGAGAGAAGAGAAGAGTATTTATACATTATAACATTTGACTTCATAGATGAAAAGCTTTGCCATTAGTTGCAGCACTCAATTTGCAGGGACCACTCTCAGTTTATCTCTATCACAAACAATATATCCTATTTCACTGCCATCACGTCACCAAAATGAAGCCGTAATTGTGGCGTCCGCTCTTCCTAGGGTCTGACATACCTGTGGCCCTATTCTTTTACTCACCACTCCTCCTCAGGTATCCCTCACTGTTGGATAGGTGACATTGACCGGTGTTCATGAGACGTGTCTCTCTGAAGACCACATTTTACTGTACTCTACTAACACGTGAGGAAATGATTTGAGTAGCCATTCAAGTATTCGAATTTAATATCACTGAAAATACGTGAGGAACTGAAGAAGTATCCCAAATCATTTCAAAATGTGTCTTTAGGTTATTTACATACTATGTACTATATTCGGAATTTACTAAAATAGATTAGATCGAAACTCTAAGATACTGATGGGATAGGTGGTACACCTAGCAGTACTACCAGGTACAGTGTATTAACAAGTTAACTGAAATAGCTGTTATTCCTCTCCTCATCTCCTGATCTCCGTATCTCCCTTAGGCTCACCATTTCAACAGTCCCACCAAAATAACTCAGGGGAGATTAATGGAGAGCATATCTAAATGCCAATGGCAGGAAATAATTAGAATCTCTAGATGGCAATAATCTATCGTAATTGTAATAGGAGTGTCAGACCGTCATATATCTCCACTGGCAAAAAGTAGAACCGAGGATATCTAGAGACCCTAAAATGGTGGGGTTTTGTGGTCCAGGGGCCTTTTTTGTTTTGTTTGACAAACTGTGTGTCCTTGCTGTGTTTCATTTACAATAATTGAAGGTCAGTGTCATGTGTAATAAAGCCCTACAGATTAGTGTACTTTCAGTTTGCCTGCAGAACGTTTTAGGAGACGGTGTAAATGTGATTTAAATTTTAAAGTGGCTGTGTTGTGCCTTGAATGATTCCCCGTCTCTGTCCTCTGAGTGTGAACTCTCTGCTCTAGCATCTAAGAAGTTCTAGCATTCTCTTGAAGTCTCTAAAATCAGGAATGCTGTTCACACAGAAACCCATCATCTTGAAGGCAGAGTCGGCCTGGTGAAATTTTTTGTTTATATCAACAGCCAATCTAATTACATCCATCTGTGCTCCTGAGGCAACGTGTCGATTGGCCTGAATAGTTTATGGCTCAGTCCGAGCCAATATGTTTGTTTACCATTTACAGTGCTAGGACTGTGTACAAACACCAGACTTTTTTTGAGCGCACACACTGATTAGCTAGAACACACTGATTAGCACACACTGATTAGCTAGAGGACCGTGAGGAGCAAGCTGAATTTGACAAAAAAAAGTGTATTCAATTAGAATTGCGGACTAATTTGTGGACTCTTTTATTAATATTAATATCCTGTGCATGTATTCAGAGAAAAACTACTTTCTTCTTTAGAAGTTCCTAAAATCTGGAATGTTTCAGGCTAACTATGAAACACTGAACAAGAATATTAAGGGAATATTTAGTAGATTCTGTGCTTAAGAAAATTCAGGGTTTGGTTGCCAATCACGAACAGATCATGAGAAATTATGGGAGTCTGTTTCAAAATGAAAGACTTACTCATTGAACATTTATTTGTGTTTCTTAGGGTATTTATGACAGCACTGCTTATAATTTCAGTGGGAGGGGGGAGGTGGAGGCGCAGATAATGTTGTTTATTTGAATAACACTGAACAACACAGCTTGGGCTCCGACTCCCTGGCGTGAGGAGTGAACGCTCTGCTCTGCTCCTCCTCTGCAGGAGACTCTCTGCACTCCCTCTCTGCTGTGCCCCAGGACCCCAGGCTGCCTCTGAGGAGCAGGTGCAGCGCCGTCGGCGGCCACGCCCGGAGCCAGGCGGGGAGGTACGTCACCGTGCCCAAAGACCCCAGGATCAGGTGAGGTGACCAACTGCCAGCCATCAGGCATCCAGAACACCAGGCGGCTTTAATCAGGAGAGTAATCTCTGAGTCATGCTACTGCTGATAATAGTGATTGTAATGACAGAAACATGGGATGTCATTTCTCTTGTTTGGTTTGGTATTGTTGATAACTGGGAGTGGATGCTGACTGTGTTTCATGAAATGACTCCTCCAGCTGCTGTAAAGCCTGTCAACACACCACGGGCTTTCCTAATCGAAAACATAATGCAGTTTCCTGGCCACACAATATTTAAGAAGCCCATTCAAATGAGTTTAGCTTCCATGCTAAATTATGGGCTGGCAAGCACAGGAATTGTATACTTCTATAAATAGAGTAAGCAGCAACTGTATAGTGAAACTATAAGAGGCAACTAGGTATAGTGAAAAGAAAGACACATTTGGCATTAATTCAATTAAGCTTGTATTTTTTTGTGGATTCATTGTGAGTATAACGTTGTTTTACACCTTTGTCTTTCAACATGTGCAGTTTTTTAGTCAGATTTGTGTGATAGGATGGTCAATGGCAGTCACATGAAACATGGAGGTGTTCACACATGACCATTCACCATGCACTTCTAGAATTTTTCACAGTGAAACTTGACAGGTACAGTAGCCATAGCAACACTAAAAGGGCCTTCTGATTCTTGCGCTGAAACAAGCATTGTCTGCACTGAAATTATGATAATGGAAGCTACAGTGAAGTATAATGATGCATCAGTGACTTCAGAACATTAGCCCCATACAATTTCACAAAATCTGAAGGCAAAAGACCATCTTTTTAATATCCTGAAAAACAAAAATACTGGCAACAATTCACAGCAGCTAATTAGATTACTTTGAAGTGTCCTCAGCAGGCTTGCAGTCACTTCCTGCTAAGCTCGCAGTTGGGGTTGTTTTGCATCCCCAGGATGCATTTCAACATTATCTCTGCTTAACAGCATTCACAGTCATGCTATAAGTGCATGTCTTCTGTTACTAGTCTCTCGTGTTGGGAATGAATGTGGAGGCTTCATATAGTGGTCCACGCTGTTGGGTCAGGAATGTGTCCCTACCATCTCACACTCATCGTCACTTCTGGCAGGAAGTCCTCCTGTTTAGTTTGTCTTGCTGATGAAGAGGCCTGTTCAGGCCTGGGCACTGCACTGCTGCTGTGAGTGAATTAAACTGTTGTCCAGTCATCCAATTCCAGATGTATGAGAGACACTTGTAAACATGCATATACAGTATATGTATTACATACACACACATGCTGTACATACATACATACGTATGCACATGCATACATACACACATACATAAGTACACACATACATACATACATACACACACACACACACACACACACACACACACACATACATACACACAAACACTCACACACACACACACACACACACACACACACACACACACACACACACACACACACACACACACACACACACATACACACACATACTGTACATACATACATACATACATACATACAGTACGAGTCAAAAGTTTGGACACACCTTCTCATTCAATGGTTTTTCATTATTTTCTACATGAAAGAAAACATGTAATTATGTAGTAAACAAAATAGTGTTAAACAAACCAGAATATATTTTATATTTAAGATTCTTCAAAGTAGCCACCTTTTGCTTTGATGACAGCTTTGCACACTCTTGGCATTCTCTCAATCAGATTGTCTACAGTTTTAATCTACAATGTAGAAAATAATAAAATTAAGAAAAACCATTGAACGTGAAGGTGTGTCCAATGTTTTGACTGGTACTATACATTCATACATTCATACATACATACAAACCTTTCCCATAAGCTATTTTTCATGGCTCACTCACTAAACCTCAGGAAACTCTAGTATAGTGGGCAGGACTGCAGACTGCGTGTCCTGTCTGCATAACACTAGACTGAGATCCGTCAGGTTCCTCTTTGTCTTTGAGACCATGTAGGAGTCTTTTCTCCTTTAGTGTCAGAGCACTCTTGCAAGACACACAGCCTGCTCTCATTAAAGCAGGAGCCATGAAAGGGTGCAAAATTGGACCATGACAAATGTGTGAACTGAATACCTGTATCCATTTCTCTCTCAAATGAATTAAAACATTGTTTTTTTTTCTAATACTATTTCCCTATTTCCTTGGACAGAGGAAGCTTGTGTTCTTCTTATACTTATTTGTTATGATATATATATAATATAGTTATTACCCAAGAATAATTTCAGGAAATAAAAAAAAATTTAAGAACATAATACCAGTGTCTCCACTGCTATGTCACAGTACTAGAGTTGACACAACATCAAAGGTGGTGTTAAAAACATCTTTGTTATTGTACCTCAGTATTTCAAATGTATAGACAAAGGGTACATACCTATCTCTATGTTGACCATTTAAAAACAAATTATAAATAGAACTGAAAAAGTCTGGCAGAGAAAGGAAAACCGGAGAACTGAGAGCGAAAGACTGAGCCGAAGTAATGTTCTCTTTGTTTCTCTACTGGATGAAGTCAGGCTGCTGTGTAACTGGGAGAATTAGATTACATGCATGCTAATTACACCCAGCACAAGCCAAATTAGCTCACCAACATTTGTGTTGACTCTGTGGTAGGCCATCCTGTGTCCTTGCAAATGCGTGTGTGCATGCACACACACACACACACACACACACACACACACACAAAAACACACGCACACAAACACACACACACACACACACATTACACACACACACACACAAACACACACACACACACACACACACACACATACATACAAAACACACACACATTACACACACACACACACACACACACACACACAAACACACACACACACATTACACACACACACGCACACATTACACACACACACACACAAACACACACACACACACACACACACACACACACACACATACATACAAAACACACACACATTACACACACACACACACACACACACACACACACACACACACACACACACACACACACACACACACACATACAAAACACACACACACACACACACACACACACACACACACATACATACAAAACACACACACATTACACACACACACACACACACACACACACACACACACACACACACACACACACACACACACACACACACATACAAAACACACACACACACACACACACACACACACACACACACACATACAAAACACACTACTTCCACTGCCACAGAGAATGCCACAAAAACATGCACAAGGCTAATGCAGGACAAATTGGCAGGATGCGAGAGAGCATCCCAAATTACCCAGGCTAAATCTGAAATGATGTAGCATGTGCGGTGTGTGTGTGTATCTATCTATGTGTGTGTGTGGTGTGTGTGTGTGTGTGTGTGTGTGTGTGTGTGTGTGTGTGTGTGTATGTGTGTGGTTGTGCACTTGTGTGCGTTCTGTTGTCCCATGAGAGATGACTTCATGCATGGTAGCTCCACCATTAGCAGCCGTCGTGTTTAAAAAAAAAATCCGCTTTAGTTCACTTGAATTCCTGTGGAATATTACAGCGATCGGTCGCCCTCCCTGTCGTGCCTGCCACGGACACAGCCACATAAGTATGGGCTCTTTAAGCTAACAGAAAGGCCATACATCTCGAGCTTCGAGCCTCTTGTCCCTTTTTTGTCAGTGTCTGCTTGTGAACGGTGTAAGTGGTGAAGTGGAAGCCATTGTCAGAGAGTGTTCCCGTTGGGACACAATCAATAACTAATGAGGCCGATGAGAGGCTTTGGTGTCCTTTGTTACATTTGCAGTTGATCAGCCAAGCTCTTAATCATATTGTACAGTGAAGCACAAAAGAGCGTACTAGCCACAGTGACATCCAAGTTTATCCTTGCCACTGTCACATGAGAAATAGAGGATTTAACACTGTGCCTTCCAGACATTGGATTGATGTTTATTTTGTGATTTGTGAAATTGTGATATTGTTCAAATCAGTATTAGGTGTGTATTTGCACAAATGTTACTTGGCTAGACTAGACGGCTAGACTGGACAACTACACATTGGGAGCTATACAACATACATACCTCGAGGTGATCATGTGGCAGTAGTTGAACACAGTCATCAGCTCCTGACTCGCAGTTTCCCCGACTACCACGCCTTTTATTGGTCTCTCTTCATATGGTTAACAGCTACAAGTACCCAGAGAATACATGGCAGTCAAAGTGTTTGTTTTTTAAAGCTCTCTGCCATCGCGGAGTAGGTTTCCATGGTGACAGCCAACGCAGTCCCTCACATTAGAAAGCAGGGCTGAATATTGATGTGTCTTTGAGTTTAAGAGTGTCATTCCACTTGTCTCTTCAGACTGTACATTAAGCCATTAGAGCTAGTTGTCAGAGAGGTTCCAAGCAGTTACTTAGAACATTACAGATATATTGTTTAGTAGTAATAGAATATGGGCTATAGTTATCTTACATTGACTTCCACATTTTTTTTTTTTTAAATGGAACTCACTGCCCTATATCTTTAGTCTTATGATTATGAATGTGAATGGGGTAGCATGGGGTAGCAACCTGTAGAAGGATAATGTTCATGCTAAAATGTTCAGCAATTTAGCTATTCAGGAACAACGCTCAGCTGTATGATACTGCAGAGAGACCTTACCTGATAGATGGCTAACCATTATTACCCATAGTAAAGGTAGACATCTAATCTACTTGTGTGTTTAACAAATTAGTATGTAGATGAGCAAAACAGACAAGCCACTACTCAGCAAAGCCCAATAAAGCCCTAAGTGTGAATAATTTTACTCATCTAGTGAGAATATTCATCTTGAAGTAGTACATTAGGGGCCCTAATTTCATTGACAGGCATTCAGGCAACAAGCAAAGCAACATACAAGGAGCAAGTCCGTCGCGCATGAACGAGAGCTAACAGGTGGCACGAGGGAGCACTGAGATGACCCATGTTTGCATTCAGGATCTTTCTCATGGTATTAAATTAGCAAAATGATTTTGCCAAGTTATTCAATTAGCTTGAGTTCGTGTGTGACACACTTTGCTCGGTGCTCGGTGCTCAGTGCTCGTTGGCGGTTGCCTGTCAGTGAAATTATGGCCCTATGTGTAATGTGTTTGGTAAGGTACAGTATGTGTTATTTTCCCTCAGGCAGGAGATGAATATTGCGAAAGGGGAGGACTTTAAACCTCAATTAAATTAAGAGGGGGTTGCGGAGGGGGTCAGAAGAGAAATCAAACACCCACATGGTGAGGTAACAATAACCTGCCCGTTGACGATTGTTCCACGCTAGCTTTGACGTCAAGGCTGCCGCGTGTCCGTTACCACGGCGAGACAGAGGGGAGCCACAAAGATGAAAAGCAAATGTTTGTTAAAAGAGCATAATCAGGTGCATTATTTGCCTATCAGCGGCTTGTCAGGCAGCTGTCAGTGCTCAGTGGAGAGAGGGATCGGAGTGGTTTATTCTACGCCGGCTGAGCTGCCCTGCCCTGCCGCCCTGCACGCCTGAGTGACAGCTCAGCTTGGGCAGGCTGGCGGGCAGGCGGGTGCATGACGCGCGCCAGTGGCCGTATCAGATGAACTGGCCCAGTGACAGCGGCGACACCTGAGAGAGAGTGAGTGAAGAGACCCTTGTGGGCCTGTGGGCCCTGAAACATGACCGCTGAACGGTAACTGACCCACCTGTGACATATGCCCGTTAAGTAATGGGGTCAGTGCCCTGGGCTATTGTCATGAGCTAAGCGTGCATATTACATGTGCTCAATGCATTTATTTTGTTGAGCGCTTACAGTAGTGTGACGAAATGGTCATATACAGTATATATTTCAAAACAAGTGAAAATGAATGATCCTTTGAAATAATGTTTTTGCCGATGTCTGTATGCCTTTACACAGAGATGTTTAAAGACATCGGCTACACTTGGCCAGACAGATCAAAGTCAAATATTTACAGCTATGCAGCACTTATGTAAGTCACTGCTCCTGCCTTCGTACAGTGGAATGTTATCAGTGTTTGAGCAAGCAAAGTAGTAGAGTTTTCAGACAAATGTTGGAGTTGCGTTGATCGCACTTTAACACACAACAGCCTTTCCCCCCAGTGTCAGGTCCATTCTGCTACACAGAAATTATCATCACTCCCTGCATAGCCATTTGTGTAGCTTGGTGATGCTGGTTTCCATGGCAACCCCTCCTCATCAATCACCCTTTTGGAGCTGGGAGTGAGTATGAATAATGTTTTATTTACTGGCGAGCGGAGCGTCACGGCCACTTTTCGGTCTCCTTATTGAAATAGCTTCACATGAAACGAATGGGGCTAATTCAGAAGCTCATTAACTGACTTGTGTTTCTGAGAAAACGGTAACAATTCAGCATTTCGTAAAGACGGCAGAGAGAAAGTAAAAAAGATACAAACACACACACACACACACACTCACCACCCAGAGCTCTATCCTGCTGTGTGTTAATGACATTTCCACAAAACATCTATCGGTCTTTATGATAGCAGACGCAATAAACAATAAAACCACATGATATCCACAGTGCTCAATGTTTCTTTTTGCTCCGCTATTGTTTTATCATAAAAAAATGTAATCAGCCCTGTAAATTACATATGATGTGGTTGTTGTTTTCCCTCCACATCTCTCTAATGTGTACTTACATTTTTATTTGCGAGAAGTGCAAAGACTGTGAATTGGATTGACGGTTTCTTTCATCGATGTGGAATGAGATTTCCTCTAGTTTGCAGGTAACCCGCTCCTGCGTGAAGGCCCCGCAGTGGTTTTAATCGAGGGAACATTCTGTTTTGTGTCTATGCTAATTTCTCTGCAACTAAGCTCATTTTCATTACACTACGTGATTCGGTAGTGAGACCTCGCCGATCAGTATTCAGTTTGTTTTGGCAATCAGCCCTCCCTACTGTCATGCGTTTTGTCCTCATTTGGAAACGAATGAGGAAGCAGCCTGGTTTGAGTCTCAGGTTAGTCACCTGATGAAGCTGATGAAGCTGATGCTGATGAAGCTGCACTGAAGCTGAGGTTCCCCCCTTTTGTTCCAGTGCCACAGACGCTCCTGTGGACAAAGAAGTGGCATGTGGAATGTGTTCTCTCTCTCTCTCTCTCTCTCTCTCTCTCTCTCTGCCCCTCGCCCCCCCCCAGTCCCTCGCATCTCTGTGGTACATTGAGCTGATGTATGGCAGGTCATGCACTTGCTCTATCCCTCACTCTCCTCCCCATTCATTTCACACTAATCAGCCTGTATGCCTCCTTGTGCCTCCACAAACGGTCATACAATTTTCATCAGTCACTTCCCACATGTCTGTGCTCCTGTGCTGCTGGAATAAGGGGATTGGAGAGGTGTGTGAGTGTGTGTGTGTGTGTGTGTGTGTGTGTGTGTGTGTGTGTGTGTGTGTGTGTGTGTTTGTGTGTGTGTGTGTGTGTGTGTGTTTGTCTAGTGGGGGGTGATGAGGGAGATTGCGGCTTTTAGCGGCGGGGCCGTTTGGCAGGAAAAAGAGTGCAGAGCTGTGGCTCGCGAGCCGCGCTTGGTGCCGTTCCCCTTAGCGCGTCCATGATTGTTTCTTCCGCGTCCGGGAGCTGCTCAAGGGTTTATTTTTATTCCCAGCGTTAGCCTCCCTTTTTGCTCACACGAGCACACACACACACACACACTGCAAGCATTCGAGCAAGAGATGTCCGCAGGAGGAGGCGGAGAAGAAAGGGAGTGAGGAAGAGAGGGAGCGAGCGAGAGACAGAGGCAGGGAGGGAGGGAAATATGGAGATGCGCTCAGCGATTGCACTGCATCGGCAGCTACTGCTCTGGCTGGCGCTCCGGACCGGGACGACTCTGGGCAGGGACTGAGCATCTCAACGCTGCGTTAGGGCCTCCGCACCCCCACTCCCCCACTCCCCCACTCCCCCACCCTCCAGCATGCAGGTTAGGATGCCAGTCTAAGGGGGAGGAGGCGTGCGGTGGTGGGAGACATACCTCTCTCTTGCCCCTTTTTTTTCTCTCCTCTGCGATCTCGGCTTTTTCACGCTGGAGCTTTGGCATCTTTCCTTTTCTCTCTGTCTGAGTGTAGCTGGGAGGAGGAAGAGGGGTGCCGTCATCATCATCATCATCATCATCGTCGTTATCATCATCGCCGTGGTGGTGTCAGTTGCCATCTGTCCCACCACTCTCGTGGGTCGCTGTAAGAGCTGACGGTGCCATCTACTTTTGGGAACCGTGCCGGCAATGCTCACAGGTGCTGCTCTCTCTGTGACCGGCTGGTGCCGTAGTGTGTGTCTGTGTGTCTGTGGGAGTGCGGTTTCTGTGTCTGTGGGTGAGAGAGTGTGTGCATGTGTGTGGGAGAGAGAGAGAGAGAGAGAGAGAGAGAGAGAGAGAGAGAGAGAGAGAGAGGAGAGTATGCGTGTGTCCTTAGAGGGGCAGAACTATATAAACCAGCCACCTGCATTATTATGAGCAGATATCCTCATGGCATGAGGAGGGAGGAGTGCTTTTGCCATCATTACACAGCAGCACAGTAAGAGAAAGAAAGAGAGAGAGAGAGAGTATAGTGAGAGAGACAGAGCATTACAGTGAGAGACACATAGAGAGGAGGAGAGAGAGAGTGAGAGGAGGAGTAGGTTACAGTGAGAGATAGAGAGAATCAGAGATAGAGAGATAGGATAGGAGGAGAGATACGTTGCGTGGTGAGGTAAACCAAGAAGGGATTTCTGAAGCAGGAAGAGAGAGACAGAGAGACAGACACTCCAGCTACTGTTGGTATTGTTTGAACTGCTGCTGCCGCTTCCAACCTACCCTTGAGAGAGAGAGAGTGAGAGAGAGCAGTGAAGAAGTGTGCATTGCCTCACTGGCAGCAAGAGGGAAGAGAGAGAGAGAAAGAGGTGGGGGAGAGAAAGGGAAAGAGTGCTGTGCGTGTACCTCACGCGCAAACGGTATTAGATCCGGAGAGAGAACGCACCAGCCGCTGCCTCTGTGCAGCCTCCCTCCCTCCCTCCCTCTCTCTCTCTCTCTCTCTCTCCGCCACTGGCACTCGCACAATCCACTGGGCTCCGTTTGCTAAAACACCCAGAGACACGCGTAACCCTCGGCAACTGCCATGATCTGAGGACCCGGCGCGCGCCCTGGTGCAGATGCGCTACCCGACACCTGCTGAATCGGCCTCGGACTCACACCATGGACGCCCTGCTCGGCAACTGCGCACCCCTGGACGGACTGGAGAACAACTCCATAAAGTACCCGAAAAATGAGCAAACCGAGAAAATGTGGAAGCGAGTCAAAGGAATGTAAGTTTGGTTGTTGTCATTTATGGTTGTTTGTTTGTGTTTTGGCTTTTGTTGTTGATATGTGTCTTATCAGCGTCTTCTGTGTGTGTTTGTGTGTGTGTGTATGTGTGACTGGATACAGCGTCTTTAGAGTGAGTGCAGCCGCTGTGTAAGTTGTAGAGTGGGTTTCCATCCACTTGAACTTGAGGAAGAGAACAATTCTGACAGATGATGATCTACCAACTCATGCTCGATAACTCTCCTCCGCTAGAAGACTCACTCACATCTCCCAGTTTGTTTTTTGTCTTCATTTTACAAGCGTCCGTCGCA
The DNA here is from genome assembly GCF_900700415.2 of Clupea harengus. Classification (NCBI taxonomy): domain Eukaryota; kingdom Metazoa; phylum Chordata; class Actinopteri; order Clupeiformes; family Clupeidae; genus Clupea; species Clupea harengus. Next base: position 20,680,309 of record NC_045153.1, on the reverse strand, counting down.
TGCGTGCATGTTCATTGTTTTTATTTCTGTTTGTTTTCCGGTCAACATTAAACAATTCTGTCATGCGTTATTGCCTATAGTACTCTTAGTGTGTTCTTTTGACGTGACAGGCTTGTAGGGATATATTATATTGTTATTATTATTCTCATCTTTGCAGATTAGCCTTGAAAACCATGACCTCAATCCATCCTTTTTTAATGGATTTGGTTTCCTCTATAAAATGCTTTTGTGGCTGGCCTGGCTCAGTCCAGGTAGTGATGCACTTGGATCATTTAAGGACTGCTGTTGTTTGGATGCACCTATTGGGTTGATATCTCTCTCCATCTGTATACTATATAACGTAATCGAGGTTTTTAACTCCACATACAACCGATTGTTTTGGTTTGAACCTGTTCCTAATGTGGTTGGTGTGTGGCTCGATCAGTTGTTATTGTTGACATTCAGCAGGTGTCAGTGTTCTATTAGCATGGCCACATAAGGGGGGCACCTAACCCCCCCTGGCAGCACCCCTGCCGACGCTAATGGGGCGTGGGAGTGTTTTGTCATGTATAATCCCTCGCTCATACCCATGGGGCAGCCGCTGACGGAGTGTTTCCATGGAGGACGGTGGTGGTAGGGGTGACTGTGTGCAGTCTCAACTGAGGATGTGTGTGTGTCTCTCTCTGTGTGTGTGTGTGTGTGTGTGTGTGTGTGTGTGTGTGTGTGTGTGTGTGTGTTTGTGTGTGTAATAGTGGCTCCAGCTGGCTGTTAAAAGAAAGTTCCCCCCTAAAAAAAGTGGTCCTGAACTGTAGTGGCCCCAATCAGTGGGGTTTGTGGAGCGTGGAGTAGATTGGAGTGCGTGTGTGTGTGCGTGTGTGTGTGTGTGTGTGTGTGTGTGTGTGTGTGTGTGTGTGTGTGTGTGTGTGTGTGTGTGTGTGTGTGTGTGTGCACGGGGTCACATTTGCTCATTCATGCCTCCCCGCTGAGCACTGGTGCGGAGCCCGGGAGTCATCCAGAGCTGGACTCAAGTCACACTGGAGTCTCTCACACACATGCACGCACTCACGCACGCACACACACTAACACAGACATACACACACAAAGACACACACTCTCTCTTTCTCTCTCTCTCTCTCTCATGCTCTCTCTCTCTCACACACACAAACACACACACATATTCACATTTGCTAATACCCACGGACCACAGACACACTCAAGGACAGATATCACACACACACAAGAAAGCAAACTGGCTGGCGACTAACTTACCCACTACCTCCTTCTCTCACTTATTTACTCATTCACTCACTAACTTGCTCACTGACTCACACTCACTCGCTCACTCACTCACTCATTCACTCACTCACTCACTCACTTACTCACTCACTCACATACTCACTCACACACTCGACTGTTCACTCATTTGTTCTCTCATTCACTCACTGGTCATTTCACTCTCCTAGTCACTCTGTCCCCCCTCTTGCTGTCTCTCCATTTCCCAGTGTATATGCACATTCAGTCATTCATTCATTTGATCACACACTCACTTATTCACCTACTTACTCAGTGACTACTTCATCATGCAGCTGCACATGAAAAAGCAATTATGTGCAGTTTTCCTCCTCCATTTTGTCTCATCATAACAACTTTTGTTGTGAACCTCCCCCCGCACCTCACCACCCGCACCTCATCCCCATCGCAAATTACTGCTTGTGTGCGAAGACTCTCAGGTGTGAGTTGAATTTGAATGACTCGAGTCAATCTTGGTCTAACTTCCCTTTTAGATAACACAGTAACTCACATTCTTCTGCTGTTGAACATTCCTTGGGGGGGGGTTTCAGTGTTGTCATGATGGAACTCTTAACGGAGGTACTTAGTGCCTGTGGTCTTACAGTAGAACTCCAAAATGCTTTGGGTTGAAACATTTTAAAATTCTATGCTCTCAGTGGTCCATGTTCATGTTGATGGTATTGTACAGAGAAGTAAAATGTCTACACATGGAAAAAAACAATCCTTCAAATGTTCTTCACTCTGAAACTAAGAGGCGAAAGGTTCGAAAAGGACCCAGACAGTTCTAGAGAGTGTGTCCTTCTATGAGGAGGAGCAGAATACGTATTTCAAAAGTGCTTCATTAGATAACACTTTAAATAACATTTGTTACATTACACCATTAAGTACAGCATTACTATAAATTAATCATTTGGTAAGAACACACTGGTACCATGTGTATACATGTCCCCTTACACCAATTGTAACCCTAATCCCCTGTTACTCAGTGATATTCAATATCTTCCATTACTAATCAACCCTTTATGGTGTAGTTACCAGTGCTAGGAACAAGGGGCAAGTGTGAATATTCATCTGCAGCTGCCCCCCTGACACTTGAGACCTTACGTTTCTGATTTTACAAAAGGAAAGCAGTGCTACGGATGATATTGTACTATAAAATAATATATACATAACACAATCAAAAACCATGGATAATACAACCTATTGCACACTAACCGATATTCCATTTTGTGGACCAGCTTTGACAGATATGTACATGAAGGTTTTTTTTTTTTTTTTTTTTTTTTTTTTCGTCACGTAAAAGTCTGTAACCTTTGAGCAGATGAGTGCTGAACAGGGAAGCGATGATTAATTCTCCGCTCTGAAATGATGGTTGTGGATGTGCGAAACTGATGGCTGTGCTCAGTGGGTTTTTCACACCCAGAGAGGCACGCCGTGGTGCGGGTTCTGTGTCGCAACCCCACCAGGGTGAACAGATGAAGAAGAGGCAGGAGGTTTTTTTTTCGGTTTTTTTTTACCATGGAAAGGAGAGAGTCCTCCTCCTACACGCACAGCAGAAGGGCCCTTATGGACTGTAAAGTTCTATCCATATTGTGGCCCATAAGTGTGGCCCATAAGTGTATGTATGGACATTGACACTTTTCTTGTACGTATGAAAAATGACTGGTACGCCTACGCTGTTCGCGCCAACATGGGTGCAAAATCCCTGGAACCAAAGCTGAAAGTGGGCGTCTCATTTTCATTTCAAATCTGTGTGGCTGTGGGCTGAAGAGTAACGCAGAAACAAAAAATGCCGTCGTAGTAGGAACACAGCATCTTAGTCCCAAGTCCAGGGCAACTCATTGCAGCAGCATTAGTAGAAAAAGCCACAAGTTGGCCTGCAAAGGTCTCTATATATGAGAAAGGTTGACAGTTTTTGTTTTCCCTTTGGTACAATTCCATCACTTGATTTGATAAAAGCTGTAATTTCCTGATGTACATTTGCACTGAATTGTTGTCTGTGAGTGTTCTGGACTAAGCCGTCAAAGCACATGTCCCTTCTGCCTGTTGAGGGCACAGCCGTAATACCACCCTTCAGCAGATTCTTGCTCTCATGTGAAGTGTGCTCTGTGTCCTTGACTTTCATTTTTTTTGCGCTCTCTCTAACGCATGCCAATTTTGTTTTTGCAGGCAGAAGTACAAAAGCACCTCTCAAAGGTAAGCCCTTCCTGTGCCATCTCTTTTCAGCTCTGTCAAACATGCCCTAATTTCCCACAAAATGTCGCATGGAGAGAAAGGTGCACGCTGCATTATTTAGAGACCAAACACAAATGAGTCAAAGACGGAATGCGTCACTGGGGCCTACCGGGCCTGTGGTGTCAGAGTATGAATTTTATCTGTCGGATACAGGGGTAATTCAGCTCGAAGCTTTTCATTAAACCACTCTTGCCTCCCAGGGGTATTGATTTCCCCCTCAAACGTCAATAAATGTGGTGTTTCATTTGGGTTTGTTCCTGTCGGTGAATATCTGAGGAGGAAATCTACTGATGAGGTAAAGCAGGCTTTGCTGGCATGGAATGAGGGGATAGGTAAGAGAATATACCTCTGACAGTTGGGCTTCTGAAGGTCTATGTTTGTGTGTGTGTGTAGGGTACACTGACACTATATGCTGTTTGAAGCCAAAAGCATTCATGTCTTCTTTCCTCGTTGTGTTTTTTTTTCTGAACTTGTATCTCTGCTTCAGTGCTGTGTGTGTTTGTACTATGTGTTTGTCTGTGTGTGTATTTATGTGCATGGGCACACCGTATGTGCCCAAATGTGTTCTCTCTCTCCCTCTGCCCCTCCTGTGAATGCTTCCCGGCGGTCGCTCTTCAGCCGCTCTGGAGCTCCATCAGAGTTTAGGTGCCATGGAGTGGCCCTCACCTGCTCCCACGCAAACTGCCCCTGCTGCAGACTCACTTTCTCTCTCTCTCTCTCTCTCTCTCTCTCTCTCTCTCTCTCTCTCTCCCTCTCTCTCTCGCTGTCTCTCTCTCTTTCTCTCTCTCTCCCCACTCTCTCTCTCTCTCTTCCTCTCCCCCACTCTCTCTCTCTCACTCTCACACTCTCTCTCTCTCTGACACACTCTCCCTCATTCCCTCTCTCTCTCTCTCTCTCTCTCTCTCTCTGTACTTCTCCCCCACTCTCTCCCTGCTCCCTTCCTCCTGATGTGGGAAGCTGCCATTTACGTAAGAGAACGTTAAGAGGTGCTCTGCAGCAATGGCCTCTCATCAAAGTTGAGCTCAGTGGTGCCAGTCACGCAGCCGCAGATCCGCGGAACACAAATGGCACGCTGCATTAGTATTCCGGCCGGCACAGCGGCAGAGCTGTGTTGTGTACAGCGGCCCCAGATAACTCCTGACCCCGGCAGAGATCTGGTACAGATCTGGGCCTCAGTCGGCAGCCTCCTGGGCCATCAGGGAGAGGAGAGAGAGAGAGAGAGAGAGAGAGAGAGAGAGAGAGTTGGTTATATTTGGTTGGTGATTGATCTGCCGATCTGTTTTGTCATTATGGAGGTTTACCATAGGTTAATGTGATTAATAGCAGAGAATTATGACACCTCTTCAGCACGCACTAAATGGCTTTTTTGAAGTGCGCTTGCCGGCGACACTGAGCAAGCTCTCATCTGCTGGTGTGAACAGACATGTTTCAGAGGGATTTGGACTTTGGAAAACCACTTTTTATCCATCTTAAATTGCAGGTTGTTAGAGATAACGTGTGGTCATGTAAGTCTTCCGTTGAGAAGCAACTGTTGAACGGTTGTTTATTTTGAGCCAACACATGACCTTTTACAGTGCCACCACATCAACTCACCAGTGTCCTCTAAACACTACCCTCTAAAACATAGAATTAAGGAGGTTTTACATTACTGTTAGAATCTGGATGGACCACAAGAAGGTAAGTTCTGTTTCCACTAGAGGCCCCCATTCAACAGCGCCTCTCATCTCTAGATGAAGCATCCACAGGACTCTCCCTTGTGTGTACCTTCAAAAATACTTAAAAGTCAGTGAAGAGAGAACAGCACACCAGCTCTGCTTTGCTTGATGGGAGCAGAAGCCAGAGATGACTTGTTAAGCCAAACGTGTTCGCCGCAGTGCTGCTGGGATGGATTTATGCAACATTTATGCCTTCCGTGTATAACGTGTGGAGCCAGCTTTCCCGTAGCCTCCATTTTTAAAAGCTTAAGTGCTTTGAGCCCTGTTTGGCTGGAAACACAAATGCGTTGTCTGAAAACAAAGGTAGTATGAGGGATGTTGTTATGCAGGAAATTAATTTTTTACACTTGCGCTAAATAAACTTTTGTGTTTGTTTGATATTTCAAAATGATTTCTCATTGTTCTGTCATACTTTATTTCTGTCTTTTCTTATCTCAGTTGATCTATGATAGATGACAGGAAGGATCACAGAGACCACAGACCTCCCCCCCCCCTCTAATCACAACCTCCTGGGCCGTGTTAATGTCGCCACCATAACACCATTAAGGCCCCAGTACGAGTTCAGCTCAACAAAAACATGCTGCAAAGCGCACGCTCTCTTGCATCATAGACAGCTTGCCTGCTGCAAGGCTCGGTCCCTCGGTACATGAGACAGCTTGTCAGCAACATGGTTTCAATGCGTCCGCATTACAGCTGATGGACATTCCTTGTCTGTTTCATCTCCAGTGATAATCAGCGTAATGCCCCGTATGGTTTACTGTTTAAGTTAATGTATTTTGCAATATCAAGGCGTTGATGTACTGTGCAGTCGCGTGGCGTAGCTCGGATGCCTGTCGCTGATGATGAATATGCAGTTGTCCATGCAACAGCTTTGCTTTGCCAGAGCCGTCCAGTTATTCTCGCTAGGCTCCAGCCAAACTCCCCTGGACATTATTTCCCAGGAGACAAGATATGCCTCAGTGACGTCTCCTGGCAACTGTGTTCTCTCCCACTCTCTATATCTCTGTCTCTGTCTCTGTCTCTCTCTCTCTCTCTCTCTCTCTCTCTCTCTCTCTCTCTCTCACTCTGTCCCTCACCACATTTGTATTTGTTTCAAGCTCTGTAATAACTAGTGGGTGTTAATGAATAGCCCATCATCGTAAACAGTGATGGACCTGGCATTTGATAATGGCATGCATTTATGGGATTCCTGTCCAAATCCACAAATGCGTTTTTATGAGAGGATTGTTCATTTGTAATACACTGCCATTCCTGAGCCAGCCTCGGAGGTACATATTATATCGGTGGATATCCGGAAATTCCACGTTGAACCAACAGCGGATATTGCCTTCAATTGCCCCCCCCCCCCCCCCCCCCCCCCCCCACCCAGTCCTCCATGAAGAGTTATTTTGGACACAGATAGAGGTTTTTCCTTGAGCAGCCATACCTGTTGAGTTTATGATGGACCAGGAACAGAAAAATAATCAAGAAAGAAATGTGACTGTGAAGGGTTACCATTACAGACTTGTTCATAACCATAAATCCTAACCCTAAGCCCTTTGCCAGGACTATGGTAAAGCCCCAGACAGTGGGGGCCTGGGACACACAGACCAACATTTACTTAAGGTCCAGCATAGTTGTCTGTTCGGTATCCTGGAGGCGACATTAAATGAGAGGTTTGCCCTTGTTTGTGTGAAATTGGATTTATCTCCCTTTGCCTTTCATTTCCATTTCCATTACTTCGTGTTTACGATCCCTCGACGTGGACCGACGAAACCAACACGTCGGTGCGCCTCTTTGAGCCCTGAGCACATGTTCTCCGACAAACAATTTTACCAGAAAATGAAAGTGTTACAATGCAATTACCAGTCCGCCACATTCAAACTGATTGTATGTCAAGGTTTTAATGGCTTCAGAAAAATAACCAAATCTAGCCTTTTTTTAGACATCACATATCGTGTGCAAGACGTTCACACACTACATGTCATATTGTTTTTGTAAGTAGCAGTCTTCACAAGAAAGCCGGCATTTTTAGTCCTACAACATCTTCAGTTTCTCAATGTATTCATAGAGAATATTGTATGCGTGTTTGCGTGTCTGTGTGTATGGGGGTGGTACTGGGGTCTTCTCATGTGTGCACGCAGAGGGTAAAAGTGGACTGATAAAACTCTCCATTGTCATTCTTCTTTCGAATGGTGGAGCCGATGGTTTCCTTTGCGACGGTTGCTATAGCAGCAGCCGCGACCATACGGGCCTGTGCAGGACTCAGGGATGAAACAGAACGTTCTGAGAAGGAGGCAAAGAAGTGAATCTACCCTGTCCAGGGTGCAAAAAACCAGCCGTATCTATGGAGGCTTGGTGTTGCAATATCTAAGTACCGATGTCAGAAAGTGAACGTGAAGCCATCCGTTAGACTAAACTCTCTAAAGCATTGTTTTACACACCCGACCAACTCTCGCAGGCCCCGCTAAAAGCTTGCCCGTTAGTACCGCACGACTATCAAACACCAATGGCTAGAGAGAGAGAGAGAGAGAGAGAGAGAGAGAGAGAGAGAGAGAGAGCAAGGGAGAGAGAGAGAGGATACAGTTCCCCCTTTTTTCCCTCTTTCCATGACATCATTTTGAAAATGTGAAGCTAAATGCAGCGCACTGAAGCGTTTCCTGCCCCTCCTGTCAGCCAGAGGAACTCCAGGCCCGGGGATACTTCAGCAGGCGTCTAAATGTCACACACCCAACCTGTGCTGACCGCTGGCATGGCCCCCGTCCTGCCCAGGCACTGGAGCCCATTACAGGGGGTAACAAAAAGCTGATTTATACATTCGAACCAGACGACAGAAAGGCACTATTTTGTTGGCTTGTTTTTTGAGCAACTCGGCAGCAGTCCTCACAGACAAGAGCACCTCTTGAGGACAAATTTTACGACTTGTTTTACCTTGCTCTGCAGATTCACAGAGATGTGTATTTATATCGGAAAATTATGATTTTCCAATCTTTTTTTATTTTACCCCTTGAGTTTATTATGCCATGAATTAAGCATTTTGGAAGTTTCTTACTTCCAGCCAGTCCCTCTATAAAACAAGACATGTTATGGCATGTTATCAGGGTTGAATTATGCACTTTGCAGAATTTCTAATAAAAGCACTGGGTTGTTTTGTGAGGTGTTAAGCGCTGGAGAGAAAAGCACCCTTTTTAATTTTTAAAATCTCTTTTTTAAATTAAACGCCTTGGCATTATTAGCCCGTGCGTCAGCTTTTTTATGTTCGAAATGTAATTTTTGCTCTGTTGTCTGATCTCATCACTGCCTCATCCAGATCAAAGGGCTCGAATGCCTTTTTGAATCACACGTGACCTGCGCAGTTTGACCCCTAAGGAGTAAGAGTGATGTATTATGGGGAGTGATGCTCTATGCAGCTCCTATGGCCTCAGTGACTCCCCGAGGGCTTGCTACTGTTCCATCCTAATAGAATGTAGACAGGATAATTAGCAGCATGTTAGCATTAATGTGCTAATTAAGCGTGTGTACCACAGACTCCGGCATTTAGCATTTTGCCATTGCCATTGCCGACGCGGACCCGCTCTTGTGTGGCTCTATTTGCATACAAACAGGCGGCAAACTGTTTTGATTCAGATGAATGACTCGGAGGTTCAGCCTTGTGTTGTGGAAATGCTTGTCATGTTCGAATGTCGAGCAGAGCAGAAAATAATGTTGGCCAATTGCAGACTTAATTAATTTGATTGCGATCTACTGAAGTAAGGCCAAGTTTTTGAGAGTGAGTGTTTGTGTGTATGTGTGTATGTGTGTGTGTGTGTGTGTGTGTGTGTGTGTGTGTGTGTGTGTGTGTGTGTGTGTGTGTGTGTGTATGTGTTAGTGTGTGTGGAATGACACGGCAGATTCAGTCATTGTCTCACGATGTCGTTTGGCTCCGCAGCTTGTTTTGGAAAATGTGATTGAGGACAGAGGTATTATTTTTTTTTAATCATCAGATAAGCCCAACTATTTTATTATTCATCAATGGGCTTCAACCCGTTGTGCCGTGCCAAGATCTTCATGTAATCTGAACCTATTATTACTGTTCTCTCACTTCCAATAGCTCAAGAGGTCAGAGCAGTGCCAGTACTGAAACTAGCAATAAAGGACATAGCGGTTCTCTTGAGAACCGCTGGAAAAATTCACGGTAAAAGAATCATAATGACTCCCAAATATAGCCTTAGATTCTGGGGCACTTTGGCCAATAGCAACAGAGGAGGGAAGTGAACCCAGGGAGATGGGCTGTGGCTGGACATTCTCCACCGGGACAGACAGCTTTCCAAGGAAAGACATTGTCCGGATTTTGTTATTGGAAACAGAGACTTCAAACAGAACTAACGTCCCCGGTCTGTCTCTTGATGACCAGCGTGATTGGTTAGGGATACGTGTCAGGCTGGGTAACAAGATGGCACCTGACTCTGGTTTGGACTAGGCCCTGATTTGAAACTAGGCCTTTCTCTCTAGAGAGGCTGAAGCTCACTGCTGCCTTGTCCCCACCAAGAAAGATTTGAGGGGCATTCTCTCCCCATCCTGCAGCTCTTCTTTTAGGGTGCCACTGCATAATAGTGTGGGATTGTCAGTTAGCCTTCCCCCCTGGTTCAATCAGTCACTCAATGAATGATGATCTAATGAAAAAATATTATTAGAATCAGATTTTAATTAATAATACATAAAAAAAAAAAAAGTTTATTAGTCATGTTTGGAATGAAGTGTTGCAATTGTTACATTGTTACTTGGTTACATGCATACGACTATGGCAAATTATGTCAAGGTCATATTGTCATCTATGAAATTAGATCACATTTTTTAAACTGTTTAGGTAGTGTGTGCAGATGAAAGAAAACATACTTGATAACAGACCACAGCTGAGCAACAGCAGTATTTTTTACCATGCTCTTGTTTCAGTTCCCCAGCTGCTACTTTGAACAGAAGGATGGCATAACCAGAGAGAAAGCCCGGAAGCAATAATGAACAGTTGCTTGAATCTCTAGTGTTTCTTTAGATAGTGACTGATTTTTATTTTTTTAATATTTTTTTTTAAATCTGGAGTTAATGTTAGTCAGTGAGATCTGCCCGAGATCTGCCGGAGATCTGCCTGATCTGCCGTAGGTAAAACAAAAACCCAGCATCTCAGTTTCTTTGTAATATTTTTCCGGCGGAATTCATAGCTGGCGAGTTCGTGGTTCAGTTCCTTAGAACATAATTGTCATATCCTGAGACAGGAAAGAAGCAAGCAGGATCTTTTTCATAACACTGTGTGCACTCTGTAAATTACCCAGTACAGGTTTGCTTTCGGAATTCTTTGTGTTGATTACCCTGTCACCTGTAAGTAGATCTCTCATACTGTCACAGTGAGACAATGATGAAGGTAATGTCTGCTTTAAGAATAACACCTCCGAAAGATGTAGTATTACACATTTCATGAAGGTTTGTGCTGCCTGTCGAGCGTTTCGTAGGCTCTGCTTTTTGACTTAAAAGCTTGCGTAAGTCATTATTTTTGCCACTGCCAATACATATTTTCCACGCTTTGATGTGGGAAATGGCATAGAGGAGTGTTCTTTATAAGCTCCTTTCTGGACACAATGCTGTTGTAACACCAGAAATTCAAAGGGAACTCGGCAAACCCTTTCTGCGTAAACACTTGTTTCTTGTCCCCCCCCCCCCCCCCCAGATTGGCCATACGAGAGTGGACTCTGTGTTCACAAACAGCACAAACGTCTTGTGGTGAAGTCTGATTTTGGTCGGTGCCATATTTGGACACTGTTGTTTCAAGTCTTCTCTCTGCCCGCCATTTGTGTGGTTTGCGTTTTTTATTGCGTGTGTTTCCATGGGCAACTGAACCCTAACCAGGTTTGCAGGAGTAATGAAAGGTGTTTTCTTTTATTCCCCACATGGTTGTTATTATAAGAAAAAGAAAAATTAGAAGTGTTTGGCTAAAACAGGTTTCGAGTTACCTATCAAGACGTCCACAAGGAGATTGAAATCCTCCGACTTGCGTCAGACGCGCTGCAGGGGAATGCGAGTCGAGGTGGAGTGTTCTGTATCAGCAGTAAGCACCTGATTCACCCCTTAACGAGAGGGGATTTTGGAATGCGCCCCTCTGCCAAGACACATTAGGCCGGCTGAGGAGGTTTAGATACAACTGACAAAGTCTTGACATGCATCGGCGGTAATGCGCCCTTTATTGCCGTGTTAAATTATACTTTGTCACAAAGTTGTACTTCTTGCTGAGGTTGTAAATCGTGTTTCGGGTCCCCTAAAGATCATAACCTCATGCAGAGCGTAATTCACGCTGTTGGGTGGAAACATGATTGAAAGTGACATTAACGTGTTTTGCTTAAAACACAGCTCATGCAGAGTCTGCAAATTGCCGGAGAGCACGCGATAATGTGCCCTTACGGTCTGGTTGCCGCCGCATGCACGCACCATGGGCTTGTGATGGCAAACCGCACGATTATCTGGGGGTGGCTCTACCACGCCTCGCCTCTCTTGGGATGACCAGCAGTCATTTGGGGGGAAAAGGAATTCTGGTAGGCGGTCGGGTGGTTCACCTTTGACCCTGCCGTCTGCTCTGTGGTGTTAGCCTGTTTACCGGATGACCGTGCAGCAGGGGTGAGATCGTGCTTCTTCTCCTTAGCTGAAATCAAACAGCCAAATCTCCTGCTGATTAAAGTATGCCCCCCCCCCCCCACACACACACACCTCATGCTCCCACCCCCTTTTGTCTGAAGCCCCCCCCACTCCATTTAACCAAGCATTCCTGCTGCCAAGATCTAGGAGCAACTCGGCAGTGACTAGCTGCGTCCACACATCATTGGTGCTGAATGAAAGCCAGATTGTGAAATAATTACCATCTCCTGACGCAGGGCCAGCCTCCCTGACCAGCCTCTATCCATCTTCATTAATCCCTACACACACTACTTGCCTGAAAACCCTGTGGAAAAAGAAAGTGAGGCTGTGCGTGTGTGTGTGTGTATTTGTGAAAGAGGCGGGGCGCGGGGGGGGGCATACACAGATCCACACACACACACACACACATAAGGTGTATATTGAAAAGAGAGGGTGTGTCACACCCACCGACACACACACACACGTGCACATGAGGTCTTATAACAAGAAGAGAAAACTGTGCTGTGCTCTGTTGTGTGAGCAATGAGGGAGGGAGTGAGTGAGTGCATGAGAGAGTGAGATAGAGGAAGAGAATGAGAGAGGGAGGGGGAGATGGAGACTCGGAAGAACGCTGCTCTGCCGAGGCTGAAGCTCCACGAGGCTGCTGCTGCTGCTGCTGGTCTCTCTCGCCACGAACAGCACAGAGTTCTCCTCAGCAGGAGAGCGCTCTGTCAGAGCCTGTGTGTGTGTGTGTGTGTGTGTGTGTGGACACGCGCACATGCTCGCGCTTGTTTGCGTGAGTGAGAGTGCGTGTGTGTGTGTGTGTGTGTGTGTGTGTGTGTGTGTGTGTGTGTGTGTGTGTGTGTGAGTGTGTGTCTGAGGAGCCCCTCCGCTCCGCTCCCTTCTCTCTTCGTCTCCTCCCCTGACTTTCCCTGTGGAGCAGCTCCCCTCTATCTGTCTTTTTCTCTCTCTCTCTCTCTCTCTCTCTCTCTTTCTCACTTTCTCTTCCCTCTTTCTCTCCCTTTCTCTCTTCAGCTCTCCCCTAACCCTCTCCTTCTCTCCCCCTCTCTCGCTCACTCTCAATCTCTCACTTTCCCTGTGGAGCAGCATTACTCTGATGTGGCCTCTATGGCCTTTTCCACTGGCCTGTGAGTGAAGAGAAAGCGCACACGAGAGAGAGAGAGAGAGACAGAGCGAGAGAGAGAGAGAGAGAGAGAGAGAGAGAGAGTGAGTAACAGTGAGAAGGGGAGAGGGAGAGAGGGAGTGAGAGGGGGAGACAGAGGGAAAGAGAGGGAGAGAGGCAGAACTAAAGTCAGCACACATTGCAATGTAAGGAGCAGCTGAGAGAGCCCTGTGCCCAAGCAGCTCTGTCTGCGGCCCCCTTGCCCTTTAAATGGACGAATTTGTGACAATCAAGAGGAAGCTTCTCCACAGACCCATCTTCAGGTAAGAGCCCAAACCGAAGCCAGAACGGAGGCCGGCGCTCTCCAGTGTGTTTCGCTTTGCTTTGCCTTGCCTTGCCTTGCCTGGCTTACCTTCAGCTCACCTGAGAGGGAGTGTGGTTGGAGGGACGCCTGCAGCGCTGTACACAACGAGAGCCAACATGGATACCTTGAGTGTGTCCTTTGGCTGTACACGTGCGTGTGTCTGGAGGCATCACTCCTGATGCCATCTGACACCTGTGTGTTCCTGACTATTTACACAACCTGGGCTCCAGTCGTTTTTTTCTTTTTTTCTTTTGGCATGATTTTAGACAGCTGGATGGCTTGTGAAGTTCAATGTGAATTCCCTAGACTGCATTCTTTCTCCCTCTCTTGGTCTCTCTCTCTCTCTCTGTCTCTCTCATTCACTTTCCGTCTCTCTCTCTCTCTCTCTCCCTCTCTCTCTCTGTCTCCTCTCTCTCTGCTATCACTCTCTCCCCTGCTATCAGATGCAGTGAATTTTAGTGGCATGAGAGCTGGGCGGAGTAGAGCCTGCTAGATGAAACACTCGCCGTCTGTTGTGGTTGCAGTGTCATTACGGGCAGAACATTGTGCTATGGTTCATTGCCCCGGCCCATTATTTCGGGCAGGTTTGTTAAAAAGCGGCAACTGGTGCAGGGAAACAGCTGTGCAACAGGTACTTTGGAGTAGTCTCCGCTAAGCTGGCCTCATAAACCCCCTCTGTAAAGAGTGTGTGTATGTGTGTGTGTGTGTGTGTGTGTGTGTGTGGGGGGGGGGGGTAGTTCTTGGAGTTCACACTTGATGTCTGTCGTAAGTATGATGTCTTCCACTTCATGTACAGTGTGGCCCCTAATGTTAGGGCTTCGCACATCAGCAACCGTGCAGTGAGAATAGGTGGGGATGCCTATATCTGCTAATGTCATTGACAGAAAGCATGGCGCAATCAAATATAAATGGGTTGGGTAATTGTTCTACAAAAGAGCAAATCACAATTTTCCAGTTGTGAATAGAGAGGTTTACACCAGAGGAGTTTTTATGTGGAAGATCTGCCCAAAATAAAATCCTTTAGAAGGTTCATGGAAAAAAGGTGTTACCTTGAAGGAACTAATGTATACATGGAACTCACACATCTGAGTGCAGACACACCCCACCATTGTGCTGACTAGGGCTGAACGATTTGGGGAAATAATCTAATTGCGATTTTTCCCCCCAATATTGCGATTGCGATTTAATATGCGATTTTTTTATTTTATCCTAATTTTTTCCCCAACAAATCGTAATGAATGATTTCAATATGACCAACACAATATTAGATACATTTAGTGTAAAATATTATTTCCCACAATTAAAATTTTTACAACAAGCTTTGCCACTGTGTATTTAAGTAATTTAAACAAAGTCATTGTAAGAATAAACACAAGGCATGCACTTTTTAAACACTGTGTGCAAAATTTACCATCTTAAGAAAAAAAAAAAAATGATAATTTTTTTTTTTAAGTCACGTTTTTAATCGCGAACGTTGCGGTTAGAAAATCGCGTTCTATCATATCGCGATTAAATCGCAAATGCAATTAATCGTTCAGCCCTAGTGCTGACCCGCACATGGTTGTGCTAAGAATCTGCTCATGTTATGAAATTAGCTAAATTATTTTGCTAAGTTATGAAATTAGCTTTAGGTCATGCGGGGCGGACTTTGCGTGTTGCCATCAATGCAATGAGAGCCCAGAGAGTTTGACAGATGCATGATTGAGCTGCTTTTGGAGCAGGGGGAGATACTTGTCCCCTTCAGGCTCCGGGTGGTATTCTATGTGTTTGTTGTTTTGTTGACTCGAGCGCTGTCCTCTGTTCCCATCAAGTTTCGAAAAAAGGACAGTTCTCCTTGATCTGCCTTGAAGGGGTCCACGGGGTGTCCTGTCCCCCAAATGCCCTGCAAAGCTCCCTTTACACACACCCCTTTACCCTCACCTCTCAACTGCCCCCCAACCACCCCACCCAACCCCCCAGACTGGCTTTGATATTTGCCTGCTGGGAGGACTTCATGGGAAGAGCGGATTTCTGGCAGGAGCTGCATGGGGCTCTGGACTCTGAGAAGGAAATGAGGCGCTGGCTATCTTTTGTTTATAGCCAGTGACATCTCAGGCTGCACTTAAAATCCCATCGGATAGAGCGAGATGACAGCTGCAGTGGATCACGCATAGCAGTCTGATAAATAACCCTTGACGTTTACTGTGGGACGCAAGGGATGCAAATTCATGAGCGGACAAGGACTTTTTTCTCCCTCACCTCCCCTCCCTCCAAAACAAACTCCCAGAGGTGACCAAGTGGATCTGTACTGGGATGGTGAAGAGGTTGAAAAGTTCCTTTGTGTTCCTAGGGACCACAGCTAATTCACCAAGGTAGAACAAATATAGTAGATCAGATTGCAGCTTCGCAGGGAATCTCAGCAGTGGCCTGGGAAAACAATAGTCCACACGCATTCTTCCGGCCTGAGATCTTGTTCGTTTGAGTTTATTATGAAAGTATAAAAGTATAAACTTTAAAGACTAGAAATTAGATTAAATCCTTACAGTCTGTTAGTCAGCTCTTTATTTAGATTGTGGGAAAAAGAAACAGAGAAAGGGAAGTATTGAGGGGTACTGGATGTAAAAACTTGTGTTCCTCAAGTGCTCTCCCCTGTACGGGTGAATGGAGATGGCGTGTTCCAAATGCGTATTATCCTGCTTTACTTCTTAAAATTGCACACATAAGACACGTCTGCCTGTGGCTAACAGAAAGCAGCTGGTGATTCACCACACTGGCATACTCTGGACTATTAGGCTTCTGTAGGAAGCACCACACTTTTATTGAAATTTTTTCTGAAGTTGGTTGGAAAAAGACTTGCATTATAGTGGTTTTACTCTTTCGATTGTGAAGTAAGCTGATGCAATAGACAGTGGCATGTGTAATCAATAATTCAGCTCATTGTGTTTTCTTAGGTATTTTTTTTAAAGATCTCCTGAAAAAATTCAACTTTATAAGTATGTTTGTTATTGCCTGAGAAATTATAGACACCTGTTGAATGTTTTTTTTTTAACGAATGAGATATTGAAGCAGGTTTTCAAGCAGGCAGCTGCATCAACTTTGATGTTTTCCCACAGCTTTTCCCTTCTCTGGCCATACCAAGTTAATTTGGGTATTTTCAGAAGAAAATGTCCCATAACAATTTCACATCATTAATTTAAAGATGTTTTTCTAAAGAAAACACAAACTTTGCACAGCGCTCAAATACACTTACACTTAAATAAAATAAATAATTTCCACTCTTCCTTTTTCTGAAGTGATCCTCTGGTTTGTATTTATGATTTAAAAAAAACTGACTCGGTAAATAGCATGTAACATAGAGCATAACCCGGAAGATGGATTCATTTAGATAGACATTGTATGTTATCAGTATTGAGTGGCACTTGTGGCCTGGTCGACTTCAGTTCGCCCCCTTCGCTCCGCACACCATCCATCATACCAGCGCTGCGTGCCAGCTGTAATCCCAGTGCGCTCTCTCCTCTACCCTGAAAAGCTACACTATGACCACCACAATTAAGGGATCCGTCTGCTGTTTGCTGCCACAGTGTAAGTCAAAACAGCTGTCAGGGAAAGAAAAACAAAAAAACGTCCGGTCCCCACAGCAAAGCAAGCCTCCCCCAGCAAAGACAACTCATGCGGCTAAATTACTCGCTACAGCAGTGAAAAGTGAGAGTATGACCAGAGACCACGCAGAGAATATCATGTGTTGCGCATATGACACTGTCAATCTGCAAAGCGTTGGCCTCATAAAGTGTTTGCGGTCAGTGTTTGTCAAACAAAGAGAAATGAAATGCACGCATTTTTTGGGGTGAGATGTCAGAGAGTGTTTACTGAGAAATGAGAAGCTAAGCTTGTCGTCCTCCTCGCTCTTAAGTACGTCCGCTCTTGACCTTTGGGGGATAAAAGTGTAAAAGGAGACATGCTAGTGCTCCAGAGTACTTTATGGAACTCAGTCAAGAATGTTTATGTTGTAGTTGCCTGGACATACAAATCTCTGCTGCTCTTGACTTGGAAGTCACTGTAGGTTTAGATCCCAGGGAGTAGCAGGACTCTGGGTTGGTCTAAGTGTGCAGGGTTCGGGGGGGGGGGGAGAGCTTTGAGTCCTTTTGGGGTTTGTGTGGAAAACATGACTTGTGCTCAGGGTGATGGAGGTCCCCTGCACTGCAACCAAGTTAAAAGCCCTCAGCCCCTGGAGTTCTCCTTTCAGTCTGCTTGAGTCTCCAGCTCCCTCCCCTCTCTCGGTCCCTCACCCGGGTTGTAAGGTTTAAACTTTTGTCTGGACAAAAAAGTGTGAATACACACAGTGAATTGCATTCATTTGTACCATGACAATTTTTTTTGTAAATGGATTTGATGATCACAATATGTCTTTACTGACTTTTTTACTTTTCTTTTGAAAGTGAAAGTGCAAACCACTCATAACAAAGGAGTGTGTTAATAGTACATTAAAATAATTAATGAATTGCATCTGTACCATGTAGTGATATATTCAACTTAAACACATTCAACTACAACTAGGGCTGTCAAGCGATTTAAGAAAAAAGCTAATTAATTACATGCTTGTGACAAGCCTTGGCAGTGTGATGTTCACCACACATTAATGGCAAACAACAGATACTTCAATGAACTTTATTTAACGAAGGACACATTTTCTTTATTCCTGAATAACTAGCGAGCTAACTAACTTAGGTATAGTCAGTCTACACCAACTCTGATCAAATCTTGCTAACTTATGCCATCAAAACACCTGTGCCTTATCACCTTCCTTTGCCTCGGTCAAATGTAATGTTTTTAGGAATAGTATAGTTAAATAGTTTGTTCAACAGTTATGGTTCGAAATATTTTACAAATGACTTTCCAGTATTTCCAGAATTTTTTTTGTGTGAGCGTTCCTGAAGTTCAGGAATTCTCCATCTCAAACTCAAAAATTCCAAGAAGAAGCTGTAGACCTCACATCCACCTACCAATACAGCCCAAAGCATTGATGCTTAATCCACATCAAAAGCGTGCGGTGGGAGAAATATGAACTATTACTGCAACGCAGACTGACCACTATTTTTATGAATCCATCCAATATGGCCGCCGCTGAGCAATTTCAATGTTTAACTTATGCACAGTGATATATGGTGTCAAGGGGCATAACATTTCTTGACACGTTACTTTTCTATAATCAAAATTAAAACATAATTTTGACAACCCTATCTAAAACATTAACTGCAGAGGTATTTTATTGCATTGTACTGCGCTAGTAAACACTCTCTAAACTTCAAAACAGTGCGAATCCTCCCTATCTCTGCAGATATGAATTATGTAAGGAGGTGTGAATGGCATCTCTCAGTGTAAGATTTCTCAGACACCTTTATTTCACAGCTCCAGCAGTGTGACTGTGCAGTTAAAACAGCCCGCTTATGCACTTTGCACAGGCTAAATACAGTTATAGATACATAGGAACATGAGCCTGTCCAACTGATAACAGTTTGATGAATTTTAAAGATCAACATTTGTTTGCTGATAAAAAATGCAGTGTTTTCCATAATTAATCACTAGGAGAAATTCTGCATATGGTAATTAGTGTTCTGATATCAACGTTTTTACATTTAACCACACTTGCATATTTTGCAAAGGAGAGAGAACAGCTTCACATAGCTGCTTGGCTTTCTGCAGAAACAGACAAGCAAATTAAGTATTGGTGCTGAGTAGGGATACCAGGGTTTGAATGTAGGTGGGACGGTTAATTGTGAAAGAAATAACCACAGTTCTTATCTTAATTATTTTCCATTTAAAAAAAAAAAACTGATGTGCTACGGGAGTGTGCACTAGTAACATTCTGAATGCAAGAGTAGATTGCATAGAAAAAGATGCATGTAACCTTAGAGAACTCAAATAAGCCGACAGTATATTCACACAGACTGATGTTTTTTTCTTTAACGGTTTTAAAATACTGAATTCAAAGTTGTAGCAAGTATTTCACCGTTACGATTTATCACCGAGATGAACCGGGAAACGGTTCATCTCCACATCCCTAGTGCTGAGATCACGTCCAGTTGGACACAGCTCCCATCCCTGCAACTCTTCTTTCACCTCTCTCTGAGTCAGGCAATCATGGAGCTTGGGCCGTCATCGCAGGGGTTAAACAGTAACCAGATCAAACACACACTACACTCTCGTGGTCGAGGGCGCAACGTCCCTGACCTTTTACAGCCCACAGCTGCACACACACACTATTAGGTGTACAACAAGGTGGTTTACATCTCGGGCTCTGGCTTTGGCTCTGGCTCCCGCACCCCCCAGACCTCCCAGGGAGCAGGAGGAGCAGGGGGAGCAGGCGCTGCCGACGCCGCGGGCCACGCAGGGTTTCATTTCCACAGCTGATCCCCCTCTCATGCGAAGCCCCCATTCAGGCAGCCAGACCAGGCTTTTAAAGGAGCCCGGCTCAAGGCAGACTGAGAGTGGTGGACCTCTGCCGCCACTGCAGGGCACTGCCTGGCTGTTTTAATGTTTGATTGCCCCGTTACAACCCCCCGATCCCACCCCACCCCACGCCTCCTCTCATCTCATACGCATGCTAAGAAGCACCGGAGCGCTGATGTGTTTTATTCATCCCAGAGACCCAGAGCGCTGCCTGGATGTTTTAATGTTTGATTGCCCTGTTTTCCACCACCAACCCCCCACCCCCACCCCCGGTGAGAAGTGCCGGGCCGATGGTTTCATTTATCCCAGAGACCCGGGAGAGTGATGTAATCACAGTCTCCTGAGCCACCGTGCTGCTTTGTCATTTTTATTGGACCATAATGATGTTTTTAGCACTCTTCCCCTCCTGCTGTCGCCCCACCACCAAACACAGATATCAGCCCGGAGAGAGCCAGGGGAGGCTGCTGGGGTGTTGGACTGGGTGAGAAAGAGCCGTGTTAGTGATGGAAGAGGGGAGGGCAGTGGGGAGATGTCCAACAGAGATAGCGCTCTAACGAAGGATTCCACCTCTCCTCGGTTTGGGCCAAAACAGGATTAAACAGAGGTGCGGAGCGCTGCTCTGCGGGGGCTGTGTTTGGGAGCCATCGGCTGAAGGGCCTTAAGTAGGGGTCCGAGAGGCCAGTTTACAACTTAAAATAAACTGGTGTGTCGCGCAAACGATATGATCTCAAGTGGAGTAATGCTCACTCCCTCGCTCCCTCTCTCTGTCTTTCTCTGTCCCTGCATGTGGCTGGGACATCTGTCTCAGACCCTGAGCTGTGGATTGGGTCTGTCAGCTCACCCCCACACACACACACACACACACACACACGCACACACGCACACACACACACACACACACACACACACACACACACACACACACACACTCTGCACTCTGACTGATGAGGACTTTGCTGGCCTGACCAGGGCAGACGCTAGCATACGCGCTAACACACAAGCCCAGTCTCAGGAAGTGTGTTTATAGGGCAGCGAATGTTAGATTTTAAGTGCCTCAGTGTCCGTGCTGGAACGCCACCAGCGGACGGCTGGAAATGCTCACATGTCACACTGAGAGCTTTCAGGGGTACTGTAAGCTCGTGTTAAAAAACGTATTTTCTTTTTTTAAACAAAACTGAAAAAAGCAAAAAAGAACAGCATTACAGTTAGCACTGGAGTTGCTCCTTCGGTGAGTTTGGTGAGTGCTCCTAGGTCACGCAAAAACAAAGCAATGAAAGCGCCCAGATGGCAAGTTTAGACTGCGTACGCTGTATCAAATCACATTTTATGTTAGCAGTAAAAAAGGAACAAGTTTCAGTGGTTTTTAAAGCACCGTTTTTATTTACCTAGTGTCCTCATCTCGCATGGGGGATATCAGTGGCATCAGAGAACACGCTGGTTTGTTTGCAAAGACAAATGGTGCGAGGAGACCAGTCGTACAGTGTTGTCTGCCAATAGCCATTTTTCAGACTTTAAAAGGGAACTGGCATCCTTGGCTGGATTAATCACGCGCTCCCCCTCGCTGCCTCGCTGTCTTATGGAATTTGTTACCAGGTCACAGAGCTGTCCTCTGGGTGCCAGCGTGGAGGGGTGAGGAATTCGGTTTCCATCTGAGAGGCTGGCACCGCCCGTGCCCCTGGGGCCCCAGGCCAAAGCCCAGTGACGGCAGCAGGCCCTCCTCCCTGCCCCCCCAGGGAGGAATTTAAGACAGAAAATGGCACCATGGGAAAAATTCTTTCTGGTGTACCAGAAAGTGGTATCTGTGTGAGATCGTGACCTAAGCGCTGTTGTTTTGATGGCGCTGGGGTGTACTCGGGGTGTACGGCTGTGGGTTTCTCGTGTCGCATTATGTCAATCAGCCATGTTTTTACATTTTTTTATATTTTAAAGCCATAAAGAAAGCTCATCTGCGCCACATTGCTGGTAGAGCACTGGGTGAACTTGAAAAGAATGATGCTAAAGGCCTCTGGTTGTATAAATTGACAGCCCTCCAATAACCTTTCAGTCATTCCTCCCCATTGAGGTTTCCTCTCTACACAGAGAGGGAGGCAGAGACAGAGAGAGAGAGAGAGAGTGTGTATATGTGAGAGTGTGTGTGTGTGTGTGTGAGAGAGAGAGAGAAACAATGAAAGAGAAGCAGAGAAGCAAAGAGGGGTAGAAAGACAGACAGATATGGGAAGAGAGAGCGAGACAGTGAGAAAGAAAATGACTCGCGCCAACAGAAAGACAAAGAGATCCGAAGTCAAAGAGAAGTCACGCTGCTGCCCATTCTAATCCTCTGCAAGCGTCGCTGTGCCTTCAGGCGATACCTCACACAGAGCAGATGTGTGTAGCTGATGGAGCAAGCCTCTGGAGCCCTTCCTCCTCTCTCTCTCTCCCCTCTCTCTCTCTCTCACCGCCAGGCTCACCCCACATGTGTTGGGCCGGAGGCAGGCAGGCAGGCAGGGGAAGGAATCGGAGCTCGTCCCTGAGGAGCCGACAGCGGCAGTGGACAGCCACCCTTCTGGGCCATAAGGAGAGCCTGAGGAGGAGCTAAAACCAGAGCGCTATCCTCTCCACTCCCTAGCGTTTGTTATTGCTTCTGGGAGGGCCCGTCCAAAATAAGACAGTCGGTGCTGGAATTATGATTCTACACTTGGCTCATTTAGAAACTCTGGGCTTTTTTGTCTTTTCCAATTTATTTTTATTGCAAACCCTGTCACGTTTATAACTCAAGGACTTCTCCATGTGCTGTGTGTGTGTGTGTGTGTGTGTGTGTGTGTGTGTGTGTGTGTGTGTGTGTGTGTGTGTGTGTGTGTGTGTGTGTGTGTGTGTGTGTGTATTCAGCATTGTTACCACTCTCCTCTCTTACGTGTTAACCGCCATCACACAGTAAGAGAGTTGCACAACTCAGGCCCCGCCAGTCAATCGCCCCAGCTTGAGCAGAGTGTTTTTGTTTTAGGGGTTCTAAGTACGTTTAAATGAGGCTCCCCTGGTGATGTGAGATGGGAAAGAGTATGTGAGAAAGAGTGTGTGTGTGTGTGTTTGAACTGGAACACGTCATGAGAGAGTGTTCCAGATGTCAGGCTCCAAATGTTAAACACAAGCGCCTCAGCCTTTGGGTGAACTCTGATAGGACCCGTACGAAACGATCCCCAGCACAGCAAAGAGAGAGAGAGAGATACGCTCTTCAAGGACACTGACAGGATCCCAGTGCAACGGCGCTCGTGGAGTTTACAGGTACTGTCAGAACGTACCATATGTATGCTTTGGGAAAGAGAAAGAAGAGGAGGGGAGAGAGAGATCGAGTAAGAGAGAGAGACAGACATGCAAACAGGAACATAGACAATCCCAGTGCAGCGTGTTGCCTGCAGAGTTTACAGGGACACTGTTAATATGTGCCAGATATTTGGAGAAAAGAGAAGAATAAAAAGATATAAGTATAGAGAGAAAGAGAGAGAGAGACAGGCAGACAGATAGACAGACAGTAAGACAAAGAGGAGGGCAGACAGACAAATAGAGAGAGTTTCCACTGTCTCCCTCAACCCCACACTACTGTAGTTTTCCCTCCAAAAGACCTCTTTTCCCCCCCAGCTGAAAGAGGCAGTGGCCCTAATGCCTGTAATTATCACATTATTGTAAATGGTCTCTGACAGGATGCCATATGAAATCATTTGCTCTGTGCTATCATGCTGGAGAGTCATCCCCTCCGCGCTTCACAGACCCTCTGTGATAATGACACACACTGTGACATTCTGGCAGGTATGCCTGCTCTATGTGGGGAGGGACGGAAAAAATTGGAGAGCGTGTGCTAGAGCGAGGGGGAGGGAGGGAGGAGGAGAGAGAGAGAGAGAGTGGTGGGGGGCGAGAGAGGGAGCAGAATAGCGGGAGTGGGGAAAAGGGAGAAGGGTACAGGGAGAGGAACAGAGAAATGTAGAGAGGAGGGCTGTAAATGAGACTGAGGGGGGAAGAAAGGAGACAGAGAGAGAGAAAGAGAAAGGGGTGGGGGGGGTGAAATCTCATACAAATGCCATGTCATACAAATGCCTCTCCACCTCCAACACTCATCATACCCCCCACTCCATCACCAAGTCTTCCTGCCAATCCTTTACTCTCCAGTATGTCACCAGCGCAAGTGAAAAACAAAAGTCAAATAACAACAGCAGCCTTCAACCCCCCTGTCTCCCACCCAGAGCCTTATCAATCCCATGACCTTTTCTTCTGTCACTCTCCACGGCCCAACTGGCTTCCATCTCTCCCAACACACACACAGCGCCTAATACACACACACACACACACACACACACACACAGCGTCCAACACACACACAGCATCCAACACACACACAGCGCCCAACACACACACAGCGTCCATCACACACCAGTAAAAATAGGCCCTGATAGGTGGATGTGGGTCAACAGTGACACGGTGGTTTCCCATGACTCACGGCTCGCTCGTGTGTCGCTCCTTTGTCTCGCAAGTGGTTCGGGGGTGACGGCGAGCGTGCCACTGATGTGTAACATCGGTGTGTGAAAACACTGTGCCTTGGATATTTTTTTTGGTAGGTACACTTGCATCGTCTGTGGGAGGATTAACTGGACAGATGGCATGTTGAATCCTCAGGGAGAGGTTGGTGAGGGGTGGTGTGTGTGTGTTTGTGTGTGTGTGCATGCGTGCGTGCGTGCGTGCGTGTGTGTGTGCGTGTGTGTGTGTGCGTGTGTGTGTGTGTGTGTGTGGGTGTGTGTGTGTGTGTGTGTGTGTGTTTTTGGGTGGGCGGGGGCAAGCACATTATGAACCAAGGTACACGACTTGCACATCATCGAAAATCTGGCCACGCATACAAATATTAGCTTTTAATGACGTAGGACACACACACACTGACCCCTTCCAGCAGTGTGACCCCGTATGTTGGTATTACTCACTCCAAGGTCAGCCTCAAATAAGTATGCACAGGCAACGGTGATTCTTGAGTCATAACACCAATTTTTAAACTCAACCTCTGCAATAATACTGCCCTTGTATGCCTTGCACAGCGTTAGCGATAGGCCTGGTACTTTGAGATGTCTTTGAATGTCACTCAAAGGAATCAGTTTTCTTATGTTTTTTCCCCCTTTCCTTTTTTTTCCAGTCTTGTTGATTCAACCAAAAGGAATGCCGAATCGATATCACCACATCACAGCCTCGCTGGCGCTTGCAGTCATTTGTACTCGTGCCTTTGTAGTGTTCTTCAAGCGCCGCGTGAAGCGGCTCTCGTTCTCGTTGTCGTTCTCTCTGCTTGTTTTCCTCTTGGCTCTCCGCTAAGCTCCCCTCTGGCTCTGTGCCTCTGACAGTTTGTGTTTGGGCGTTAGTGCTATCAGTGTGCCACACGTCTACTGCACAGCCATGCCACTGAGGGTACAAGTGACACCTTGTTGCTATGTAACTGACAGAACACGACATTACATGGTTACGCCTGTGTGTGTGTTTTTTTCTCCTACGGATCAGCTTGTTTTTTTCCCCTTTTTTTAACTTGGGTTGGTTTTTAATTTTGTGGAACACTGGAGACCCCAGGAGTGGAGGGGTGTGGGTGGATGGTGGTTGAGGGTCTTCCCAGATGAGGTCTGGTGAAAAGCCTATCCCAAACCACCCCCCATCGCCACCCCCCACCTCTACCTCTCCAAGCTGATTCAAACGAGGCCCCAGTACCAGTGTAAATATTTAAAGATAAATGAAAATAATATTTATTTAATATATCTATACAGTACATTTCATTTTTTCCACAGTCACTTTGTAAAACCAGGGAAAGAGTCAACTCACTCATACAGAACAAACATGAGGATAAAACAAACCCAGAAAACCAAGGGAACACAAGGGTACAACAGAGAGAAGACACAAGCAGTGACGACATGCAGACTGGTGAGTTCATAGCGAGGCATGTAGAGGATCCTTTAGACAGTGATTGAGGGAAAGACTTCCATAGCTTCTCAGATGCTTCTGAGGCCCGCATCAAAGGATGAGGAGATGCCACAGCTCTTTCTCCCATCTCTCCTCCAGAGTGGGCGTGGGAGAAGCAGGGCCTCCGTGGCGTAGGCCTGTGATTGGCTGAGTGCTCGGGGCTGGCGCGGGCAGATGCTTAGATGCTTCTAGGGCACTGCCAGAGGAGTGTTTCTGACAGCTCCGCCCACTTAAGACACCTTGTCCGCTTTCCTTTCCGCTGCGTTCATGAATAAGAAACAGAGGTTAGTCCTTGAGAGGGCTAATAGAAAATCTGTCCTTGCGGAAGTCTAATCGGCCTGCCAAGGACACAGGCCTGGCTGCGAAGACGGACTCGGAGCTTGTGTTTGTGTGTATGTGTGTGTGTGTGTGGGGGGGGGGGGCTGTGTGTGAGTGTTCTCATAGAACAAACTCAAGGAACAAACAAGGAGAAAGCTGTAAAATGTGTTTGTGATTAATGTTTCATGGTCGTAGCCTACCCAATTAGATTAGGGTATATCATACTTTTCCAAATGTGGACCTTTTTCTTATCTGCATACACACACGCATGTACACACATACACACATCTACACACACACACACACACAAGACGTGATATTTCTGGGAGGGAAATTGGGTAGGTCAAACATCCTATTTCCCTCCATATACAAACAATCACACAACTCCTCTAATGTTCTGGTGTTTACAATCAACCATTAACTTACTATGTGGAGTTTGGACACAAATAGACATTTGATTGGATTAAGAAGGATTTATTACAAGCATATCTTAACATTATTTATAAAAAACCCATATAGCCCCTACAGAACCTCAGTCTTCTCCTATTGTTGGTGCCATACACATTGTGGAGGTGACTGTGTATGTTTGGTATGCTATTACACTGAAAGAAATAAGGAGCGGTCTCTAAAACACACCCTACTGGGTGATCAAAATGAGAAGTTTACATGTGCTCATTTCCTTTACGCTAAATACTTTTTTTATCTTTGACGTGTTTCAACATTTGGAGGGGGCCAATGAGCAATTGATGAATTATATTAGCCCTGACATTTCGGTTTGGCACTATATTAAGAAGTCTGTTTAGTTTATAGAAGGTAGTACTTGATGTGTTGTATCCAAGGAAACCAACCAACACGTAAAAGCTGGCCTAATATAGCACGTGTTAGTTTACCAGATGGGAGGTATCCAGAGGCTCAATTAACTCCCTCTCTCTCCTTCTCTCTTTCTCTCTCTCTCTCTTTCTTTCTCTCACTCTCTCTTTCTCCCTCTCCACAGATTGAGATGCTTGGTGAAGCAGCTGGATAAGGGCGAGGTGAATGTGGTGGACTTGAGGAAGAACATCGAGTATGCAGCCTCGGTCCTGGAAGCAGTGTACATTGATGAGACACGGTGAGTTGCCATCAACTGCACAGCAAGGAGCGACTCAAGCCCTGTGTTGTACTGCAGGTGTCAGAGTATCGCACACGACTGACGGTAGAATGAAAGAATAATGATGTGGGTTTTTTGTCTTTGAGGATCAGAGCCCCTGCTGTCTGTGAGTTTGTGTGCTTTTTGTTCTTGCTGTGAAGCATCTCTCCCCTGGTATGTTGGCTGTGATACTGCAGACACAGGAAGATGGGGAAACAGTGTTTTACAGGATGAATGATAACCTCTATGGAGTGCTAATCGTTTCTGCTCGATGGTCTCATGAATTGGTGTGCGTATGTGTGTGTGTGTGTGTTTCTGGCTTCTTGCACCTCACTCAGTCCACACAAACACACAAACACACAACACACTCACACACATGCTCCCAGAGTCTGTAGTGAGTGATCCAGAGTGTGTCAGATGTGCACCACAGTGATAAGCACACAGACAGCCTGTTTCATATCCCTCTAATCAGTGCCATGTTTCTCTCTCTCTCTCTCTCTCCATCTCTTCCTCTCTCTCTCTCTCCTGCTCTCTCTCCCTCCCTTCTGCACTCCCTTTCAACATCTCTCTCCCTTGCTCTCTCCCCCTCTCTCTCGCTCTCCCTCTCGGTCTGTCTCTCTCTCCCCCTCCCTCTCCCCCTCTCTGTCGCTCTCCCTCTCTGTCTGTCTTTCTTTCCCTCTCCCTCTCGCTCTCCCTCTTTCTCTCTGTGCCACTGGGCCCATCCACTTAAGTCTGCAAGGGTCTTCCCATGGCCCTCACTTCTCCTCAGAAGCTCCTGTTTAATTAGCACGGGCGCGCACCACGCTCTAAAAGCTTGCTTCCTCTCCGCACAGCCCGTCAGTCATGCTCATCAAGCAGGTGGTACCATCCCAGTAGATTCAGCTCGCGAAGAAGACGGGGAGAGCTGCAGATATGCCACCGTATGTTCTGGGCTCTTCCAGGAGTTATCCCCCTGCCCCCTAGACAGATACAAGCATTGATTTCCAATGGTTTCCAGATTTGAGACATTTCTACATTTCTACAGAATGTAGCTGATTATCTGTTGTGGTAAAAGTTCCCCAGTTGCTGCCTTACACACACAAATATGTACACACACACACGCAGAGAGAGACAAGCATCTCAGAGCTTAGCTTACAGTAATAACAGCGATTATTTTTTCCTTTTCTTTTTTCAGGATTTTTTTTTCTCTTCTGCTCTGATTCATCATCCACTGTTTTTCTTTTATTTTCCCTTTTGTCATTTGCATTAACGACTTTCTCTGGAATTCCTGCTTCCCATCTAATTGCGTCAGGCCAGGCTGAGTCACGGCTCTGAGAAACTAAAACAAAAGTGACGGGTTGAGGCGGGCGGATGGAGGAGGGTGGAAAAGCTCTCAGCGGTGCGGGCCATCCACCCTCCATGGTTACATTTACATTCAGGCAGAGCGGGAGGCGCCCCACGCTCCACCGTGCCTGCAGGGGTCCACTGCTGTCACGGCCCAGCGCACTCCTCTCCACACCACACTGCTCTCCACTGTCATCCTCTTGCTCTTTCTTTTTCTCTCACTTTGGTTTCTCTCTTTAGCTCTCTCTCACTCTTACTTTCTCTTGCTCTCTTTGTCACTCTCTTTCCATCTTTTTCTCTCCCTGTGGTCTCTCCCATTCCTTTGTTAATTCTCTTGCTCTCTCCTCTTCATCTCTCTCTCTCTCTCTCTCTCTCTGTCTCTGAAAGAAACTCTGGCAGTGTAAAACATAGATAGGCATATCTCTCCCTGCTGTCTTTCAACTTTGTTTTGTGTTCTGAAGATTTATTTTGCGCAGCTTGGTCTACAGGAACTTGCTATTACATTCTGTTTTCAATGCAGATCCACAAAAAATGCTTATTTGTACAGTTCAGCACTGCATTCAATGAATGGTGACTCACAGACACCTCACAGAATAATAAAAGGTAAACAGGCAAAGACGATTTCTATATGTGTGATCCCCCTGCGGCTGAATATAATTTGGCTTTAGGTATCATCAGTTTGAGCAGGATTGTGTGAGGCATCCACAGGTGGTGATACTGGGGCAAAAAGGGTCTGCTATGTCTGAGAAATGAAAATATGGTCTGACCAAGCCCCGCTCCTAAAGTGAGGAGATTTTTGAAAGGAGGACCGGTTTGACTCTGTGCCTCTTCTCCCACACAGGCGGCTTCTGGACACTGAGGATGAGCTCAGTGACATCCAGGCGGATTCCGTGCCCTTGGAGGTGCGTGATTGGCTGGCATCCACCTTCACCAGGAAGATGGGTGTGGTGCGGAGGCGCCCTGAAGAGAAGCCGCGGTTCCGCAGCATCGTCCACGCCGTGCAGGCCGGAATCTTCGTGGAGAGGTAGTGTCACCGTGACGACAAGAGCTTTCCATCACACCAGAATCCTCAAAAGTTTCCACTTCACCTTGGTCATCGTGAGAGAAGATAGATAGATAGATAGATGGATACTTTATTAATCCCGAGGGAAATTTAGGTCATCCAGTAGCTTATACACATACACAAATACACTTATACACTTATACACCTCACCGACATACATACATAAATCACATATACATACACATAGGGAGAACATATTCACATAGAGTGTTTCCAGGTACAGGAAAGGGTCTGACCCTATTGCAATGATTTTGACAGTGTCGTGTCCAGGAGGAAAGTGAAAAGTGAAAAGTGATCTTGTGCTGCTGGTGTGGAGAGTGCAAAAAAATATATAATGTTCATGTGCTTGTGAGGATGGGTAGTGCAAGATAGTGGTCTTGTGCTTGTGTGTGTGTGTGTGTTTGGAAAGTGCAAAGAGCAAAGTGATAGTGCAGAATATGTAGGTGGTAAAGTCTCTGCATGGGGCTGAGATGAGATGAGATGAGCAGGGGAGGGCAGACTGAGGTAGACTCATGCAGAGAAGTCCATCTCCCTCCCCCTCCCCTTCTGGGCGGTGTTGAAAAGCTGAATGGCCCTGGGGACAAAGGACTTCCTCAGCCTGTCCGATGAGCATGACAGTGACAGGAGTCTGCCACTGAATATGCTCTTCTGTCTGTTGACTGTACTGTGTAGTGGGTGGTGGACATTGTCCAAGATAGTCAGCAACCTACTCAGGGTCCTTCTCTCCGCCACCGTTGTGAGGCAGTCCAGTTCGGTGCCCACAACAGCTCTCGCCTTCCTCACCAGCCTGTCCAGTCGCCCCGCATCCCTCTTCTTAATGCTGCCTCCCCAGCACACCACAGCATAAAAGAGGACGCTGGCAACCACAGACTGGTAAAACATGCGCAGGAGTTTGTTGCAGACATCGAAGGACCTCAACCTCCTCAGGAAGTAGAGCCGGCTCTGACCCTTCTTGTAGATTGCATCAATGTTGGCTGACCAGTTCAGTTTATTGTCCAGATGCACTCCTAGGTATTTGTAAGTGTTGACCACCTCCACACTGACCCCCTCGATGGAGACTGGTAGCAGAGGAGGCTGAGACCTCCTAAAGTCCACCACCATCTCCTTGGTCTTAGAGGTGTTCAGCTGCAGGTGGTTGTGTCTGCACCACTGCACAAAGTTGTCCACCAGGCTCCTGTACTCACCCTCCTGTCCATCCCTGATACATCCCACAACAGCAGAGTCATCAGAGAACTTCTGGATGTGGCATGACTCCGTGTTGTAGGTGAAGTCTGATGTGTACAGGGTGAACAGGACAGGTGAGAGCACAGTCCCCTGTGGAGCGCCGGTGCTGCACAACACAGTCTCAGATACACAGTCTTTCAGCCTGACAAACTGTGGCCTCTCCGTCAGGTAGTCGGTGATCCAGGATACCAGGTGGACGTTCACACCCATCTGCACAAGCTTGTCACTCAGTCGGAGGGGCTGGATGGTGTTAAAGGCACTGGAGAAATCAAAGAACATGATTCTCACAGCACCTTTCCCCTTGTCCAGATAAGAGTGAGCCCTGTGCATAAGGTAGACGATGGCACGCCCACCTTCTCCTGGTAGGCAAACTGCAGCGGGTCAAGTGCATGGCGTACCTGAGGTCTGAGGTTGTGAAGCAGCAGTCGTTCCATGGTCTTGGATATGTGTGATGTAAGAGCGACTGGCCTGAAGTCATTCAGCTCACTGGGGTGCGGCTTCTTCGGGATGGGGATGAGGCAGGAAGTTTTCCACAGAGCAGGCACCTTCCCCAGTTGGAGGCTCAGGTTGAAGAGATGCTGCAGAGGCTCACCCAGTTCCACCGCGCATGCCTTGAGGAGTCTTGGACAGA
Organism: Clupea harengus; assembly: GCF_900700415.2. Classification (NCBI taxonomy): domain Eukaryota; kingdom Metazoa; phylum Chordata; class Actinopteri; order Clupeiformes; family Clupeidae; genus Clupea; species Clupea harengus. The sequence goes on along the minus strand of NC_045153.1, from coordinate 20,648,925 downwards.
CAGGGGGGGGGGGGGGGGGGGGCAGCTGTGGAGCGTGGCAGAGGGCTTGAAGCTGGAGGGAGTGGGGCCACACTGGCTGTGATCAGAGCAGGGGGGAGGGTAGGGGTGATTGTGGCGTGAGGTGAGCAGTTAGCAGCAGCTGATGGGGGGGATGCAGGAATAGGTGTTAAACAGTCACTAACACCTGGAGCTGGGTTGTCAAACCTGTTGTAAAACTGGTTAAACTGGTTTGCTCTCACCACATCCCCCTCTACAGTGCTGCTGCTCTTCTTGCAGCCTGTGATGGTTTTCATGCCATCCCACACCTCTCTCATGTTGTTCTCCTGCAGCTTCTGCTCCACCTTCCTTCTGTATGAGTCCTTTGCCTCTCTTAGCATGGTCTTCAGCTCTCCCTGTACGCGCTTCCGCTCTTCCTGGTCCCCCTCTTTGAAAGCCCTCTTTTTCCTGTTGAGGAGATGCTTTACATTAGAGGTAATCCAGGGCTTGTTGTTAGGGAAGCAGCGCACCGTTTTAGTGGGAGCGACAATGTCCATACAGAAGTTCAGGTAGTCAGTAGTGCAGTGTGTGACCCCTTCAATGTCCTCTCCAAAAGAGTCCTGCAGCACACTCCAGTCAGTTGACTCGAAGCAGTCCCTGAGGGCATCCTCTGCCTCAGGAGACCATTTCCTGAAAGAGCGCGTGGTGGTTGGTTGCCTGCGCACTTTTGGTGTATATTTGGGTTGTAGGAAAACCAGATTGTGATCGGATTTCCCTAAGGGGGGAAGGGGTGTGGCTTTGTATGCATCCCTCACGTTAGGTCAATTGTCCTGTTCTTTCTTGTTGGGCAAGACACAAACTGGTGAAAAGCAGGCAGAGTTGAGTCCAGGGTAACATGATTAAAGTCCCCCGAGATTGCAATGAAGGCCTCAGGATGTTGAGTTTGGAGCTCAGCGATAACGGAGTAGATGGTGTCACACGCGACTTCGACCGTAGCTCGTGTAGGGATGTAAACACACACAACAATGGCGTGCGAGAATTCCCTGGGCATGTAATACGGACGGAGGCTAACGGCTAACACTTCTATATGTTTGTATGTAGAATGCTCCAAGCTCAGAGTTCAAAGCCAATGTCACCATTGTCATCAGCTGCAACAACACTTCTCCCTTATCAAGGCTAGATCGCAGGCAGTGGTGGTTCAAGCGGAATCGCTTTCCTTCTTTTCCCGATGCTAAGAAAAGATAAAGGCCTCATTACGCAGAGCCGTAATGTCTTCCCAGAATCCGACATTTATTGTTTGAAATAATAATTTGGCTTCTTGTTCTTCGCGGTCTCGTCGCATGCATTCTCACATCTGAGTAATACTTCACAGTAATAAGCCCTCCCCCCTTCTCGCATGAGCTTAGGCCAGTATCCCTCATTTCCATGGCAACTGTTGCCGAATGTCACTGACACCTGTTGCATACCAGCCTCCAGGATGTCAGTGTGTTGCTCATCGCAAATGGTATGATAACACTGCTTTATATCATGATCAAGAACTATTTGTCAGTATGTGTTGAGCATTCATCATATACAGTTACTGAAAGCTTTGGCAATGAATGGCTCCATTTATTTTACTCTGTCGATGATTAATCTTTACTTAAGATACGGAATTACACACTTATGAGTCAGTATTTTCCTTGAGATGTACTCAATGAACCGAAAAATGGTTCCATTTTTAATATTCCTGTTATGTTTTTGTTCTTTCATTCAGCGTGATTAAAACCATTCCACAATTTGCTGACAGGAGAAGTACTTGGAATGGGAGTAGAGCACCCCCATCCAGTTCTGTGAAGTCTAGTCAGCCAGTTGATTTCCCCCCGCTACAATAACAGAATGGAGACACTTGAAAGCCCCAAGTGAGCCTGGCTCAGCTTTCAGCGTGTCACACCTTGCTTTGTTGCCGCTGCCAAAGCTCCAAATACAGTATTCTCTCTCTTCTCCCCTTATTCCAGTGTATCATCGCCGCGGCTCTCTCCCGCATCGACTTTACAATGCTCGGTGGTTCTGGGCGGCTCAAAGCCTTTATCATGCATAAAGAATGCCCTGCGCAGACACCTTGGAGTTTTTTGAGGGTGTGCGAGCATACATAAAGGCTTTAGTGATATCAGTATGAGCCAAAGGGGCTCCAATCTCTCTCCCAGCCCTCCAGAAGGGACCCAGGTTTATTCTACTCTATTCCAATTATTTTTTCTATTTGGGGTTCCACTGAAAGATTCCGAACTGGCAAACTGCCTGTGACAGGCCATGCTCAATGCAACCTCTGGCCATGGCTAGCGCTTACCCATAGCTAAATATTTAAATCTGTATGTTTTTGTTTTTGGATGGTGATGCTGACAGCAAAACACGAAAAAGCTTTGAGATGGCTGCAGTGTTAAATGACATCTGTTTTCACACATTCACATGTTCCTTCATATCAGTAAAAGTGTCAGTAACGAGATTGTGTGTTGGTGATTTCACAAACAGAATGTACAGAAGGACGTCAAATATGGCCGGACTGACCTACCCGCCTGCTGTGATCACGACATTAAAGGTACTTTTTTCTCTGCAATGGGACTATTTTTGAGGTCGCATCTGGACTTTAAGTGAGTGTGCATGGTAACTTTTATGGAAATGAGGTTTTTTTTGTATGTTGTAATTCTAGAAATTACAGTCTTGCTGGAAAAAGTTCCTCGCCCACAGTCACCCAGCTGAGAGAGAGAGGCTTTTTCTACCCTTGTGTGTCAGAATGGTTTAGCATTGATTAGTGTGCGTGGGACGTTGCCAAATGTCAGCCTTGGTGAAGTGGGCTTATTTGTTTTGTTTTTGCAGGATGTTGACAAGTGGACATTTGACGTCTTCGCACTCCACGAGGCCAGTAGCGAGCATGCCCTCAAGTTCATGGTCTACGAACTTCTCACCAGATATGATCTCATCAACCGCTTTAGGGTACGAAAAAAAAAAAAGTTTTCTTAACTTCGTCTCTCTTGTGTTTCGTCCACCATGTACTGACCTCCGTCTATCAGCTCACCCCGGCCACCGAGCCACTAGCATTCCACCAGTAGCTCTTAATGAGACACTCCAGGCTATGGCACAATCTCATTAACCTTAAACCGCATTGAGCACAAAGGCTGGACATTCGCTTGATTAGCTCCACGGCCTGACCAAAAAAGACCTCCCCTCCCCCCCTCCTCCTTTCCCTGGTGTTGCGCTCCGTGCCCCGTGACCTCGTTGCGAGTGCAAGTCAAAGATTTACGCGGCGTTAAACGCACACATGCATGCGAGGCGTGCCGGAGCTGGAGTCTCCATCTGGTTCTTCTTATTCCTTGCAGACCCGCTGTCAGATCTTATCGGGGCTCAGCTTCCACTGGAGAGCCAGTGATAGGGCTTTGAAAACGAGGATGAGGACATGCCAGAGCTCCGTGCCATGATTTGAGTACAAAAGGGGTTGGGTGGTAGTGTGGAAGAGGCAGGGTAATGAGACCTGAATATAATATGACTAAATACAAACAAACCACTGTTCGAATGTATCCTTAGATATGAATCTCATCCATCACTGTTACAGTGCAACGAGTATAAATACATTCTTAAACCACCGTTCGAACGCAGCCTCAGATATGAATCTCGTACTTGCTCTTATGATATAACAAATAATATTATTAATGCATGTCTGTCAGTTTGATGACAGATGCCTGTTTCTAAATTAAGCTCTGCCTCTCTGTGTCTGTCCAGCTTGTATTGAAGTGCTGTTCTCACTATGAGCACGTGTTCTTGCTGTTGACGCATATTGCTGCACCTGTAGTCCCTGTCACCGCGTACTGAAATGCTCAGTGTTTACTCTCTTCACATTGTCACAACCACAAATCTACTACCTTTATGTAGCTCTGAACTGTGCATATCACAGTCACCACAGCCAGGCGATACAAAGCCACAAGGAACAGGTTTCTATTCTCCTTGTTATTATTTGGAGTTTGGATCTCAACTGCCTCTATGTTCTCCCTCTTAGATCCCCGTGTCGTCCCTGGTGTCCTTTGTGGAGGCACTGGAGGTGGGGTACAGCAAGCACCGGAACCCCTACCACAACCTCATCCACGCCGCCGATGTCACACAGACTGCACACTACCTGATGCTCCACACCGGTGTCATGGTGAGTGAAACCTTACCGACCGCATCAAAACCGCCCAACAGACACTCATGTGAAAATGTCCTATGTCATCAGTCATTGTCTGTGTGAATGGGTTAGATGTGTGTGTGTGTGTGTTCTTCACAACCGCATCCATATTCACACTTACTCGCATTTACACAGACACACATACACACACACACACACACACACACACACACACACACTAACACACACTAACACACACAGTCTCACTCACAAATGCCTTGTGTTTTATGTAATCATTTTGTATGCAGCTGGCTGCTTTTTTCCAGTCAGTCCACACACATACAGACAGGCTCTATGAGAAAATGCCTATCGATATGAAAAGATAAATCTCTCCTAAATGTTTTTTGTTTCTTCAGCACTGGCTGACGGAACTGGAAATCTTAGCCATGGTGTTTGCTGCGGCCATCCACGACTTCGAACACACAGGAACAACCAACAACTTCCACATCCAGACCAGGTCTGTGTGTATGTGTATATATGTTTGTGTGTGCGTGAGTGTGTGTGTGTGTGTATGCCAGAGATCTGTCCGAACCTCGTCACGACAGGAACAAGCGTGTCTTTATTAAAGAAACAAATCACCGCTAAGTGCAATCGAGCCCCCCGAATGAGCCCCCCCGCTCCCCCCCACCCCAGGTCAAACACACAAAACATCTGCTCACAATCTCGCCCCGATGATGTTGGCTGATCATGGCATTATTGCTCGTTATCCCGAGCAGTCCGAGGCCAGACCCCGGCATATGAGTCCGGGCTCTTCCTGTAATTCGCTTTGAATTATTTTATTCTCCTGCCAGATGGCCCATCTGATTCTGCCTAATAAATGCCAGCAGACCCTCCAGACAGGTGCGCTGTGCACCCAAGGGGTCCTTCTTTGAGCAACGCCGCGACTTCGTCTGTGCGTGAGTCATCGCGGGCGGGAGAAGCAGCCCGAGGAAGGCTCCATGTTTTACTGGAGGCTGTAGGAGCGGACTGAAAAGATATAGACACACACACACATATACACACACGGGTATTATCATATACACATACATACAAACTGCATGAGCACACATCTCACCTGCTGTGTGTGTACATCCGTTACGGGGGGGAAAGAAGCTGGCCCCATGTTTCAGTGAAGGCCTTCGGTGCAGAGTAAAAAAAATAGCGGGCAATCTGACTGATTTTCCTTTCTTGTTTCTTGTGCTAGTAAGGAACACAAGTGGCGTGCTTTGAAGTGCTCGTTATCATCTCTGTTCGCGGTCGAGTAACAATGGTACAGGCCTAGCCGGTGAAGTGGGAGATAGATGAGTGCTTGTGATAGAGTGACGGTATTGTCACTGAAAGTCCCTCCTCGTGCGCTTAGTCTTATCTCTTTTTTCATCATGGAGCTGCCTACTAAGTAGTATAAAACATATTTCTAATTTATGCTTTTTAAATGTGTCACTCCAATCCAGAGTAGTGTCTCTCAGTGACATTTAGTGTATAAAAGCAAACCAAAATCAGTTTTGAGAAGCTTTAGTGTGCTGTTTTTGAAGTATGGATTGTTTTTGTGTTGTTGGAGGCTAATTGTGATAGGTGAAAATTCACCCTAGTTACCTCAGGACTCCGGAGCTTGTCAATCAGTATATTTATTCAACAAGAACAATTATAAAGTCATTCACAGTGTTTGGTAATTATCAAATTGTCTCTTAAAATATCCTTTTATATAGTTCTAGTAGTTATAGTTAAGGTATTTAGCAGACACTTTTGTCCAAAGCGTCTAACAAAACATTACATTAAAAAAATGAGAAAACAACAATGAGAAAATTAAGTAATAATAATGAAATTACACTCATAAAAGTATAATTTTAAGAGTACAAAATATTATTATATAGTATTAATTATTTACCAATTGTTAATATATACCAAATAATACCAAATAGTAAGATCATATTTATAAAGTATGCCTCAAACAAATGAACTAATTAGCCAAGTGCTGTTTAAAAAAGTGAATATTTAATTTTGAATGTCCCAAGGCTGTTGATGGAATGGACAGCACTAAGT